>NW_026652277.1:33123511-33351106 GCF_009828535.3 Hylobates moloch
GTTGGTGGGACTGTCAACTAGTTCAACCATTGTGGAAGTCAGTGTGGCGATTCCTCAGGGATCTCGAACTAGAAATACCATTTGACCCAGCCATCCCATTACTGGGTATATACCCAAAGGACTATAAATCATGCTGCTATAAAGACACATGCACACGTATGTTTATTGCAGCACTATTCACAATAGCAAAGAGTTGGAACCAACCCAAATGTCCAACAACGATAGACTGGATTAAGAAAATGTGGCACATATACACCATGGAATACTATGCAGCCATAAAAAATGATGAGTTCGTGTCCTTTGTAGGGACATGGATGAAACTGGAAAACATCATTCTCAGTAAACTATCGCAAGGACAAAAAACCAAACACCGCATGTTCTCACTCATAGGTGGGAATTGAACAATGAGAACTCATGGACACAGGAAGGGGAACATCACACTCCGGGGACTGTTGTGGGGTGGGGGGAGGGGGGAGGGACAGCATTAGGAGATACACCTAATGCTAAATGACGAGTTAATGGGTGCAGGATATCAACATGGCACATGGATACATATGTAACAAACCTGCACATTGTGCACATGTACCCTAAAACCCTAAAGTATAATAATAAAAAAAAATAATAAAATAAAATAAAATAGGTTTATTGTTTATAACAGTTTTAGATTTACAGAAAAATTGCTAAAATAATACAAAGGTTTCCCATATAGCCTGCACAGTTACTTCTACTGTTAATATCTACATTAGTGTAGTTGATTTATTATTAATAAACCAATATTAATATATTATTAACTAAAATTCATACTTTATTTAGGTTACTTTTGTTTTTACCTAATTCTTTTTTTCTTTTCCAATCTCCCATCCAGGGTACATTACATTTAGTTCTCAAGTATCTTTAGGCTCCTCTTGGCTGTAATAGCTCTGAGGAGAAATGGTCAGATACTTCGCAAGATACTCCTCCAGTGAATTTTTGTGATATTTTTCTCATGATTTGACTGAGGTTGTAAGTTTGGAGGAGGAAGACCACAGAGGTAAAGTGCTATTTTCTTGATACCACATTACATCAGAAGTACATAATATCAACATGATTTATCTCTATTTCCATTGACTTTGATCACCTGGCTCAGCAGTGTTGTCAGATTTCTCCATTGTAAAGTTAATTGTTTTTCTTCACCCTTTATTTCATAGTGCACTCTTTGGAAGGAAATGCTATGTACATCCCACATTTATGGAGTGAGGAGTTATGTTCTTCCTCCTTGAGGGTGGAGTAGCTACATAAATTATTTGAATTCCTCCACATGGGAAATTTGTCTTTAATTTCCCATTGATTTATTTAATCACTATATCAATAAGGACTTGTGGATATGTAATTTACACTTTGGGTTAAGGTTGAATCCTTCTTTGTTGCTACAATTGTTCTATCTTTAGCCACTGGGAGTTCCTTCAGTTGGCCTGGTGTTCCTTTGACATACCCCATAAATGTGTTTTGTTTGGGTTCTCGTTTTGGTTTTTAGCATCTCCTTATTATCTGGCACCGCAAGATGCTCCCAGCTCATCTTGTGCATTTTTACTCCAATCTTAGAATCAGTCATTTCTCCAAGAATCTCTGGTTTCCTTTACTGAAGAACTGTACTAGAAACCAAGATCTGGACACTAGGTGTGCTCATTTTTACAGCATCAAGTCTTTCAATCTAGGAACACACATCTCTCCATTTATTTAGATCTTCTTTGACTTCTTTCATCAGAGTTTTGCAACTTCTTCATGTAGATTCTGCTCAAATTTTGTTAGATTTATACCTATTTCATTTTGGAGGGGTTGTTTCTTTTTAATTTCAAGTTCCAGTTCTGCACTGCTGCTATATAGGAAGGCAATTGACTTTTGCATGTTAACCTTATATCATGTGACCTTACTATAATTGCTTATTAGTTTAGTGAGGGTCTTTTTTTGGTATATTTTTGGGGATTTTCTAGACAGACATTCAGTCATCTACAAACGGTTTTATTTCTTCCTTCCTTTTATTTTCTTTTTAAATCTTATTGCACTGGTTAGAACTTCCAGTACAATGGTGAATATATGTGTGTGCTTTCTATGTTTCTTATTATTGTCTGAGTTCTGTTATTCATCTTCAAATATTCATTTTTGAATCATTTTCATTTTTATGTGGTTCTTATTTTCTATTATTTAAAACTTGCTGTTTTGAAATATTGCATTATAGTTTTCATCCACTTTTTTTTTTGCTTCATATTCTCTTTTCTACTATAGCAACTTTAAATGAAATTCAACCATGATCCTTTTCCATGGTATATTTTTAGGCTAACTAAGTTATTCTGTATTTTTAAGAGGGAGGATTGGGTAGAATATCTTTTCCAGTTTCATGGCTCTAGAGGTTCCTTTTCTAATATTTCATAAAATGACACATGTGTCTTTATATTTTCTGAGATCTGTCTCCTCTCTACTCTCCCACTTTTATATGCATCTGCTTTTTTGTTGGCCCCTATTGTCTCTGTCCTGTTCAATTTGGATTCTACTTTCAGCAGTTTCTCCCTAGTTTTGGGCTATGTTCAAGAACGGAGCTCCAGTTTGTTGGTTTCGAGAATTTACAGGCCTCACATCCCTCCAGCAGCTTCAGACCCTCCTGCTCATTCCTTTACACTTAGCTAAGTTTAGAGTCTGCTGAACAACCTGCCAGTTTTGACGCCGACCTCACATTGGTTTCCTCCGTGTTTTAGTGATTATTTGTTGGCAGTTTTGGGGCCTTCCCATTCTGAGGGTCTTCAGATGATCTGTTGTTTTCCCACCATTCCCTCCTACACAGTTGCTGATATTAAGTTGGGTTTGCTCCTTCCTGTTCATATTTTGAGGTTTTAGGGATTCCTTTTCACCCAGTTATGTTATAGCTATCTTTTGGGATTGTTGTTATTGTCTATCCTAGATGCTTTACCTGTTTTTATGAGGAGGTTCAGGAAGTTCACAGACTACACTGCCTGTCTAATCACCTTCCCAGAGTCTTCAATATTCATATATTACTTGGCAGGATACGAGTAATATGTATGTATAAGTATGTAAATGTACAAATACATTTTAAACTTTTTTTTCTGTATTTTTGGAGTCAGTCGAAATACAGGTTGAAATGATTATAGATGAGTGGTCAATTCTTCCTTGTAGCTACCTTTCAAGTCATGTTTAAAAATGGGTTTCTTTTTGGCTTTCCTAGCCTGAAATTAAAGTACTCACAAGTGTTATTCCATTTCCACATCTCCTCACTCCCAACTAGCTGAGGAGCATCCTAAGACTTAAAATCAGAATTAAGCTTAAAATAATGGAATTTGTAATGATTGCCCAATGTTTTGAAATCAAACTTATGGAGGGGTTCATAATCATAGTTATTACTGTATTTTTATGTCCTAAAGTTCTAGTTCTGTCTGTAGCCTCCTTCTTATTCTACAAACTAGGGCCCAATTTAACAAACTGGTTGCCAACTGTCTGAATATAGCCCATAGACATATTTTATTTAGTCTGCTCAGTATTTTAAAACAAACAAAATAGCTGCCAACACTTTAAAACCAGATTTCATATTTATGGCTGTTCTTAAAAAAATGAGATCTGGTGCCATTAGGCCTATATTCTCTCCTGGAACTTGTACCCTGATTAAAGAGGAAATGCACTCTCGGGTTTGTGATATTTTCCTTCTAGACGCTTCTCTCATTTGCTACCTTCCAGTCCCCATAGATATTATGCATTTGTAACCCATGGAGTAGTATCTCTTTGAGTCCAACCTCTTATATTGGCTGAAACTACAAGTATGTGCTCATTCTTTTTAAAATCTGTTTCTACTCAGATGTCCTGCAGACTCCCCAGAATCCACGTATTTTAAAACAAAACTATTTTTTCAAAACCTATTTTTCTTTCTTATTTTTTTTTCTTTTTTTTTGAGACGGAGTATCGCTCTGTCACCCAGGCTGGAGTGCAGTGGCACGATCTCGCCTCACTGCAAGCTCTGCCTCCAGGGTTCACGCCATTCTCCTGCCTCAGCCTCCCAACTGGGACTACAGGCGCCTGCCACCATGCCCAGCTAATTTTTTGTATTTTTAGTAGAGACGGGGTTTCACCGTTTTAGCCAGGATGGTCTTGATCTCCTGACCTCGTGATCCGCCCGCCTCAGCCTCCCAAAGTGCTGGGATTACAGGCGTGAGCCACCACGCCCGGCCTCAAAACCTATTTTTCTTCCAGTATTCCCTAAATGACCCGGTTAATGTTATTGCATTCCTACAGTTGTCCAAGTTAGAGAAGCCCTTAGGGTTATTATCTCCTCCTTCTTCCTCATTCTATCCACAGCTTTTCAGTCATGTGCAAAACTATGACACACTTAGGTCTTTGCTTTCACTGTTCCCAATATCTTAAACTTTTTTACTTTTCTGACACCTGTACAACTCCTACTTACTTTCCAAGACGAAACAAAATTATTTAATCTCCAAAACTATGTCCTCTGCCTGAAGGAGCATTTAGTTGCTTCTTTCAAAGTACAAGCATTTCAAGTACATGTTGTATGGTATTTATTTACTGCTGGCTCCCCTATTAGATTAAGGATTCCTTAAGCACAGAGAGCATGATTTAGTCATTTCTGTATCACCAATACTAACGCAAAACACATAGAACTCGATACATGTGTCAAATAAACACATAAATTTTACAAATCAATGAAACTATTGTTTCACATGATTTCACCTTCTTAAACTTTCTATATGTTTCAATTTTTTGTTAAATTGGCTTTTGCTGGTGCTCTTTTGGTGCTTACTTTGGATTAATAATAGAATCATTTTAAATTTTGCACCAAATGACTACAAAGTTAAATGTCTATGTCAAAAGAAAATTTATTGGCTTCATTATTAGAATATGAAGCTTTTTTTTTTTTTTTTGCTTTAAAACTTTGTTTAAAATATCTAAGGATGCCAGGTATTAACTCTGAAAAAACTGTATAATTATTTATAAAACAGATCCCATAGGAGCAACTGAACAGCTGTGGAAAGACTTGGCACATCACTTTGCCAGCCTGAATTTAATGACCTACATGTGAAGGGCTACATATCCAATTACTAATCCTCCCTCAGCTACTCTTTGCCCTCATATGGAGGCAGCTGAAAAAAGATGCCCTACTAACAGATCAGAAGTGGATCCAGACTTTTTTGCTAGTGCTCAGTTAACAAAGATCTTTTAGGTTTGAGATGAGGAAGAAACAGAAGAGGGACTCACAACAGTGTTATAGCTGACACAGTGTTTCAAGTAAAATTTAAAGGCTTATGGCAAGAGTGACTTTAGTTTTGTAACTAAATTTAGGTCAAAGAAATTTCGGCTCTTTTAGAGAACCTCAAATTCTGGATTTAATTTTCTATTCACTGAAGCCTTTAAACATGTCCAAATATCTTTAAGCATCAAGGATAATTTACTTGAAAATTCTTTCTATATGAGAAGCCAGTCTTCTATTCAAAGATGCAAACCTCATTCTTATCTTCAAATTCTGCAATAATCACCTATTAGAAGTAGAGGAGAAAAAAACTAAATAGAAAACGACAATCTACGAGATTGTATTTCATTTCTCTCTCAGTTGACATGGTCTATATATAGCAAAAAGATTATATAAGGTCAAGTATTATAAACAATGAAATGTCATCTGATGTTTTGCAAAACAGCATAGGAAAAATAGCTCAAGGAATGAATAAAGAGTAAAGCTATGGCTGTTTTACTTCAGCCATAAAAAAGCCTTACAGACTCTAAATTTAAATGCATTTTATTGTGAATCTGACTCACTTTTTTAATTTAATTTTCCACTTGAGTTATGTAAAATCATGTGATACGGTAATTTTCTGTATAAATTAATAATATAGGGAAGAGATGCTTTTCTCTCATTTTCAACACAGAAAAATTAGAAGCCTTTCTTCGTTGTTTTGCATTTTTAACAGTGGGACTATCTTAATTCCTTCATCCAACCCTCACAAGAACATATGAACGAATACACGTCTGCAGGTACACACTTAATTCTTGAACGTGAAAAAACAGACATCACTGTAACTACCTCCCACTCCCAAACCCCTAACTCCAGACCCCGCCCCGCACAAACCCCTCCCCTTTCTGCCATTGCGGGTTCGAAATGGGCGCAGTTCGATGACGTAAGACGCAACGGCCGTAGCCTCCGCTGTGTAACTACCGCCCCTGCCTCTGGGAATTGAAGTTTCTGTGGAAGGAAGCGTGAGCGGTAACCAGGCCAACCCAGAAAGGCTTTCTTTCTGAGATTTGACTTCCCTATCAACTCCTCAGCTCGGTAAGTGTCCTGGCACTGGCTGGCGCTCCCCCGCACTATGGTATTCTCTGGGCGCAAAGGGGCGCGTGCCATGCAGCCCCCGACTAGCAACAAGGGCTTCCGGGGGAGAGGGGAGCAGTGGCGTGGAAGTGGTTGCCTGCGGCCCTCTTGCTGAAGGAAATGACGTCGATGACAGGCGCCCCCCGCGGCCTACCCAGCTGCTCCCTGGTTCGCCAGCTACAGCTTAATCCCGTCTCTGACATGCGTTTGCTGCCTGGGAGCCTAGAAGGGATTGTGGGCGAGGCTCCGCCCCCGTGGTGGGGCGCTTTCTGTCGGCGTGTGTTTTGGGGTTGCCATCGGCCCGTAGTATGTGAAAAGTGAGTTTGCAAAGAATCAGTGGGAAATCTGTACTCTAAGGGGCCGGAAAGCGTGTTTTGGCCCTGCCACTTCTTGGCTCTAAAGCCGTGGGCTTTACCTCTTTAAAGCTGCCTTACCTCATTTTTCCTGCAAAGGGCTGACGTCGTTGAACCCTCTGAAATGTAGAGAGCCCGAGGGGAAGTTGCTGCAGGTGCTGTGAGCTGAGGACAGTTTTAAAAAGATCGAAGTGTTACTTGATTTCACTGAAATACTTTAAATTTGGGGATTTTTCTACAGATATGAAGAGGATGGCGACACATTACTTGTCACTTTCTGAAAGAATTTCCTCTGCCCCTTCCATTCCCAACCCTCTGCCCAAAAGGCTTGACAACTGAAGTGAACAAAGGGCTTTTCACTGCTCCACGTTTAGTTCGCATGTCTTTAAAAAGGGCATTCCTGGCCGGGCGCGGTGACTCACGTCTGTAATCCCCGCACTTTGGGAGGGCAAGGCGGGTGGATCACCTGAGGTCAGGAGTTCGGGACCAGCCTGACCAGCATGGTGAAACCCCGTCTCTACTGAAAATACAAAATTAGCCGGGCGTGGTGGCGCATACCAGTAATCCCAGCTACTGGGGGGGCTGAGGCGGGAGAATCTCTTGAACTCGGGAGACGGAGGTTGCAGTGAGTCGAGATTGCGCCATTGCACTCCAGCCCGGGCAACAAGAGCGAAACTCCGTCTCAAACAAACGAGAAAGGCCGGGCGCGGTGGCTCACGCCTGTAATCCCAGCACTTTGGGAGGCCGAGGCGGGTGGATCACGAAGTCAAGAGATGGAGACCATCCAGGCCAACGTGGTGAAACCCCGTCTCTACTAAAAATACAAAAATTAGCTGGGCGTGGTAGCGCGCACCTGTAGTCCCAGCTACTCGGGAGGCTGAGGCAGGAGAATCGCTTGAACCCGGGAGGCGGAGGTTGCAATGAGCCGAGATTGCGCCACTGCACTCCAGCCTGGGCGACCTAGCGATACTCCCTCTCAAAAAAAAAAAAAAAAAAAGACATTCCTTTGCTATCGCTGTCAAGTCATTAATTCCAATCTGCATTATTCCCACATTCTTTGAGATTTTTCTGAAAGGGAGACTCATAAATTACGACGATTATTTATTTTATCCCAATCCATAACTTAATGCAGTTTAAAAAACTTTTTTTTTCTTTTGGTGCTCATTGATGTAGGATGCATCCTTGCCTTACAAAGTGAGATAGTTTGTAAGCCCACCTGATAACCTATGTCTGCGAATGAACCCCACACATTTTTAAAATTTTATGCAAAAGTAAAATTTCACACACACACACATACATATATAATTTTTTTTTTTTTTTTTATTGGAGACAGAGTCTTACTCTTGCCCTAGCTGGAGTGCAGTGCTGCGATCTTGGCACACTGCAACCTCTGCCTCCCGGGTTCAAGCGATTCTTCTGCCTCAGCCTCCCTAGTAGCTGAGATTACAGGCGTCCACCATCACGCCTGGCTAATTTTTGTATTTTTAGTAGAGACGAGGTATTGCCATGTTGGTCTTGAACTCCTGACCTCAGGTGATCCGTCCACCTTGGCCTCCCAAAGTGTTGAGATTACAGGTATGAGCCACTGCGTCCGACCTCACACAAATATTTTTATAGTTACTGTAAAATACGTTCTTGAACATTTGTTGAACTTGGTTGAATGAATGAAAATGTACTGTGAGCATCACTGCATGTGAGAAAGGAACGAAAAACTCTGCCATGGAATTTTATAAATTATTGCCCAAACTAAAACAATTAGAAAGCAAGTATACCTAATAAAATGCTGTTTTGCTTAACAGGTAATCTGAACATGCTAGTACATAGTGCAGTGTAGGTATACATTATACTTTTTGTATAGTGTAGACAGTGCGAGTTGGTAGATATCTTTGTAAAGTATACTATACGGAATAATTTATAAGATATCAAGTGAGCGTCATTTTTGTTGCATTCCATTTGTCTCAGTGCACCTGGCTTATTTAAAGCCTAAAAACTTCACTTAGTACAGTTGTTTTCTTAATTAGGAATAGTTTTAAAAAAGATGATGATGATGATGATATGATGATGATGATGATGGTAATGATGATGAAGATGTTGACCATCTCATGACCTTTCCTTGTATTTGAGAGATTGAAACATTACTATACTATGACAGGTCATATTAAATTTAACTTAAGACTTCTTAGATAGGAAAGGCAAATGCTCCCCCTGGTGTACATGAGCTGTAAAACATTACATTGCTCTTTAAAAAGTCTTCACATAGGCCGGGCCTGATGGCTCACGCCTGTAATCCCAGCACTTCAGGAGGCCGAGGCAGGCGGATCACGAGGTCAGGAGTCGAGACCAGCCTGACCAACGTGGTGAAACCCCTTCTCTACTAAAAATACAAAAATTAGCCAGGCGTGGTGGCGCGCGCTTGTAATCCCAGTTACTCAGAAGGCTGAGGCAGTAGAATCGCCTGAACCTGGGAGGCGGAGGTTGCAGTGAGCGGAGATTGCGCCACTACACTCCAGCCTGGGCGACAGAGCAAGACTCTGTCTCCAAAAGAAAAAAAAAAAAAAATCTTCACATAGGGCTAATCAACACATGCCGTTTTTGAATAAAATAGAGAACTAACTGAAAATGATGCCACTGATGAACAGAAATGTGCTCTTTTGGAATATTATTATTTCATGAAGAGAGCAATTTGTTTTCTGTGAATTTTAATTGTGCTTTTAAGTTTCCTCCACTCGGTATTGTTTTGGATACCTGCATAGCTGAATTTTATTTAATGTATTGTGTATTGAAAGAAAGGAAAATAAAAGTGATCCAGGGGATCAAAATATATTTTTCTAAATTTTTTTCCATCTAGCCTTTTTAGGCTTATTCAGTTTCCCCACCTCCAGTTTCTTAAATTGAATGCTTACCTTACTTTCTAGCTTTTTTTAAAAAAAATTAATGCATTCAAGGCTTTATGTTTATCTCTAATTACCTTTTTTTCCTGTATCTCTCATTCTGTTATCCAAGTCTTTACTGCTCCTCCATGTTATTTTTCTGTTCTATTTTTGTCTGCATCCTGAGTCAGATTGTCTTCTAAGTCATCAGTTACTTCTTGGGACTCCAGGTAATCTGGAGTTTGTCTCTTCTATTGAACTTTTTATGTCTTCATTTCCTAGTTTTCATGGATTCTTTTGCACGGATTCTTTTTTTCACAGATTCTTGTTTTGCTTTTTAATAAAGCCTGCTTTTATATCACAATTTTCTGTTTTGTTCTTATACTTCTTATTCCCTTATGACCTCTCTGAAATATTTCAGCCAAATTTATTTTAAAGTCATTTTGATTGCCCTATTTTTAATTTGTATCAAGTGAATTTATTTCTTGGTTATTGATTTCAGTTTTAAAAATCAGTTCTGTCTTTTTGTAGTTTCCCTCATTCTACAGCATTAAAGAAGACTATAGAAAAGATGCTTTTCATGTCTTTTTAAAATTTTTTGTTTTATTAAAAACAATGTATTTTCATTATATAACTTTAGAAAATGCAGAAAACCATAGGTAAGAATTAAACTTGTGTGTGTGTATACCTTTTTAAAAAAGTTGGTCGTAATGTATATATTGTTTTCTTTGATTTTGTTTAATGTATAACCATTTCCCCTTATCATTAAATAATTTTGGATATATAAGTTTTACTATTAATATTCCTTGCTGCTTAATATTTCTTGCCTGTGTTATAGATTAACCGTAATTGTTTAGTTTCCTTTCACTGACATTCAGGAGGTTTCTAACTTTTCAGTGTTAAAAATAACACTGCATTGCATATACTCTTGTGCACATTTTTGTGTGCATTTCTGATTTATTTACAGAAATTTAAGGATAAATTACTGGGTCAAAGGGTGTCTAAATAGAGATTTTAAAGCTCTTAAAATATATATATGTGTTGCCTTCTGGAAAAATTGTACCATGACCACCAGTAGTATATGAAACACCCAATTTCTTTAGACCTTTACTAGCATTGCTGAATATTTAATTGATATTAAATGGTATTTAAATGATATTTACCAATAAATGACATTTATTTGTCTAAAATTTTATTTCTATTTATTATTTTATGGTTTAACTTTAATCATATTGATAAATTATTTGAGTTTTTTAACTTTTTTATGCTTGTAAATTATCTATTCATGTCAAAAGTTGTTTTTCAGAGGCACCAAATAATGTCATCTGAAATGTTGCCAGCATTTATTGAAACTTCTAATGTTGACAAAAAGCAAGGCATAAATGAAGATCAAGAGGAGAGCCAGAAGCCAAGATTAGGTGAAGAGTGTGAACCAATATCTAAACGACAAATGAAAAAACTAATAAAACAGAAACAATGGGAAGAGCAACGGGAACTCCGCAAGTATGTGTTTCAAAATGTATATGCTCTCTTCCTATTTAGAGATATGGAATGTTAGACCTTGCATAGCCCTTTGGCATATTAAATGTAATTGTGTTACTTAAAATTCAATTACTAATTTTAGACAAAAGCCTAAAGAAAAATGCAAGAGAAAAAAATTGAAGCTGACAACGTATGTTGTTAGCTAACACTGTCAACTGGCTGTTAAAACTATTTTTTAAAATTGTTGTTGGGGTTTCTTTTAGCACTGTTGATGATCTTGCACTCAACACTTTTTCTAATGCAGAACCTTATTATGAGTAGCAGCCCAATTTTTGAAACAACTGACTTAGATAAGGGATGTAATTAGTGTCCATGTGCTAGTTATGGAATAAAAACAGCCAACTCAGAAAGATCAAGTTTTGGCCTAACATTGATTTTGCCACAAGAACCATTGCAGGTTTTGGTGAAAACAGTTTGGCTAAATTTGTCATTGTAATAAATGTGAAAATTTATGAAGAGAAAATAAACTGTAGTTGGTGTAAATTAGAGAAAAAGTATGTAATTTTTTAATGAACAATTTTATTTTGCTTTTTTCTATACCTTATAAATGTGGCTTAATCATATAGGTGAATTATGAAAATAAAATTCATCATAACTCAAACTCAGTATTTATAAGGTTAGGGATAGTATGATACCAATAACAAATGAAACTATTCAGATAGTATAGTTAGGATTTAGACAGAAAGCTTTAGATCATTTTTGGAAGCTCATTTCCTTCCTATCTGAAGCTTTTAGATGGATTGTATAAAACTGCTAATACTTGACCATTTTTGAATGGTCACAGAAGTGACAATTTCATATGATTTAACCTGATGATTTTTAAAAGTAATTGTTTATTTAGAAGAGTCTTGTAAATAACTGAATACACAATAACAAAATGTTATTTCAATTACTAATTTTAGACAAAAGCGAAAAGAAAAACGCAAGAGGAAAAAATTAGAGCGACAATGTCAAATGGAATCAAACTCAGATGGAAATGACAGAAAACGTGTTCGAAGAGATGTTGTTCATAGCACCCTTCGCCTTATTATTGACTGTAGTTTTGATGACTTGATGGTATTAAAGGTATCATGAATCATTGTCAGAAAAATCTTTTATGTGAATTAGGTTGAATCATTTTTGTTTTAATATGCAATATCCCTTTTATATAAATTTGTGTATTGAAGTGAATCTGAAGTTTTTCAAACCTTCTTTCCCCTAAGTTAAATTAGCTAGCAAATTGCATTGATATAATAAATATGTATATTTATATGTGTGTGTATGTGTGTGTGTCAGTATGTGTGCAGACGGGAAAGAGAGACAAACACACACTTCATAGTCTAGATGACAGAAATAAATTAACTATTTATTAATCATAAAGATCTGTGGGGTTTTACCAGTGTTGTTGGTAAAACATGAAAATAGTAATATTATGGCTCTAAAAATCTTGTTGTTGTCCCTTAAGAGAGTAGCCGTTTTCATGAACTAGCATTTTAAATAAATACAAAATATGAAATAATGGATCACTTACAGAGCATTAACTTACAGTAATTTTGTTAGTATGTAAGGAAATCAAATAACATTTATCAGAATGCATTTGTATTTAAGAAGAAAAATCGTATGTATATAGTCATCCTTTCTGCTTATTCCATTGCTTTAAGATCATAGAATGGCCATAGACAATTTTAATAACTTTGCTTTAAAAATTGAACTCTGTAATAGGACATTAAGAAACTTCATAAGCAGATTCAACGATGTTACGCAGAAAACCGACGGGCACTGCATCCTGTGCAGGTATGTCTGAAGATTTTAAAGCAGGCTCTAGTTTTCTTTTATATCTTTTGTGGCAAAAGGCATAGATAATTCCTTTAGTCTTTGCAGTAGTCTTACAGGTAATCTTGTTTAATGCCTGTTTGAAGAAAAAATTTTTTTGACAGAAATAAAGCAAAATATTTTAAACATCTTTTAATATGTTATCTTAGACACGCTCTTTGCAGTAATCATCAGTCTTATACAAATTGGCCTTTTCATTGCCTGTAGTTGATATCTTCATTATGGGACATACATATATTTTTATACCAGTTTCTCAGTTTACAATTACTTCCAGTGTGGGAGAGAGATTGGACAGAGAGGCAGAAGCTGTGGCTGGCCACCACTTGATATATGTCGTGGTATCTGTTGTATAGGTTTTTTCTACTTAAAGGTTTTTAGTTTTCTTTTGGGTCACTGAGAGTTTTGACAGGTCTTTTTTAAGCTGAGATGAGGGAGTGATTTGGGAGGCGATTTGGCTACTGTTAAGAATAACATCTTTCTGTTGGAATTCTAGGTGACCTAAAAATTAGTACTGGCTCACTGATGTTAAGAACCAGGAACTACTAATATATTTTGGTTAGATATTTTGTTTTTACCAAGTGATAGTAATTTTATGTTTTTGTATTTTGTACTTTTTGTTTTATAGTCTTATATCACTTCTATGATAGTCCTTTTATCCCCATTTTTATCTGTAGTAGACCCCTTCTCACCTTTGATTCAAACTTAAATAGGTATCAGGGTTTAGAATCAAAGAAAAATTATGAAGACTTTATATTGTTTTTAAAAAAAAGAGGAGTGGAAACTTGACATGGAAGCAGGTAGTTTGCAGACAAGTGATGATTAAGGTACAGGCTTATTATAACTACTTGGGATGAAAATGTAAATGGGATACTGCAGCTACTGGGTTATGAAACATGCACACAAAACATACTATTTCTACCACAGTTTATTGTATGCTCAAAGCATGTCACAAATTTTTTTTCTAGATAATTGAGAATAAATATATTTTGTGTTTCATCGATCGTCAGATGAGTAGATGAGAGAAATCAAATATTAGACTTAAATGGTCATTTGTTCTCTTTTTCTGTACTTACAAATCTTTTATCAGTTTTACTTGACAAGCCACGGAGGCCAGCTGAAAAAGAACATGGATGAAAATGACAAAGGATGGGTCAACTGGAAGGTAATTAAAACAGATAAACTCTCACATAATTCCAAGTATTTTTATGTTTCTAAAGGTCTACATTTTGTACCTAAATTCTATTTAATGCTACTTAATACAATAATCTCCAGATGCAATCTCTGAACCTAAGTCTAAGATTACAAATCAGAGATGCTGAAGAAGGGAGTGAGACATCTGGTAGCTTGTATTTGTTCTCATTAAATCTTTCCTACTTTATGGTCAACTTTTAAAACATATTTTTAAAAAGAAATAATTTTAAGGGCCTTTATATCATTTCTCCCTAGCATACTAGCTATACATTATATGTTACCTATAAAAATGAAGTCACTCTAAATTTTGGAAGTGTGCCTGCATTTTGTTTCTTCTTACTCTGTGCTGGCCACTAACCGCATGTGGCTATTGAACTTGAAATGTGACAGTCTGAATTGTGAATTGAGATGTGCTGTGAATGTGAAATACATACTGGATTTCAAAGACTCAGTACCACAAAAGAGAAAGAATGTGAATATCTCCTAGGTAATTTTTTAAATATTTATTATATGTTCAAATAATAAAATTTTGGGTATACTGTATTAATAAATTGTTAAAATTAATTTCACCTATTTTCACTTTTTAAAATTTGGATACTAGAATATTTAAAATTGCCTATGTGGCCTCACAACTTTTTCTATTGAGCCAAATTGTTCTCAGTCATTGGTAAAGGTGACTAAATAGATTGGCTTTGGTACCAGTCCCTGAGGAACTTGATCCTATTTAGGGAAGTACTGGGTTATCCCTATACCGTTTTTCTTTCTCAAAGTCAGTTCTCTCAGTGACACACTTTCCCTTTCACACTCACTAATTCCATAACGAAGGCGTTTATTTTATTAATAGCCTATGATATGAAACATTTTCAAAAGCTTTTAAGTTTTTAATTACAGTATATTTACCAAATCCTGTATTTGTGCCCATTTTTCCAAGAAGTAGTGTAATAAATTAAAAGAGGCATGTTTTCAGTTATTTTGCAACTTGTTAAATTTATCATTTATACCATCACCTTTCCAGAGAGACTTGAGATTCATTGGTCTCTAATTAATCAGTTTCCTCTTGGGGACTTTATTAAATTTGTAATATAACATTTTCCAGAAAACTGGCTATTTATTAATTATACATTTTAGGAGAGAGTTCTTTTGCTTCATTCTTGGTTTCATTAAAAATTATGGATAAATGTCATCTGAGCCTGGTGATACATCTTTTATGCAATCAGTGTGGCTTACAAAATCATGACTACCAGCTATTGTTCAATTTTGTACCTGCGACCTGACGATTTTGGTGAAGAAGTTTTCAAATGTGTGTCTCTTTGCAGAAACAGATACATGGAATTAATTAAATCTATAAGCTATTTCCTTTTCTTTTTTTTTTTTTTTTTTTTTTGAGACATAGTCTCTTGCACTGTCACCCAGGCTGGAGCGCAATGGCACAATCTTGGCTCACTGCAACCTCTGCCTCCAGGATTCAAACAATTCTCCAGCCTCAGCCTCCCGAGTAGCTGGGATTACAGGCACCCGCCACCACGCCCAGCTAATTTTTGTATTTTTAGTAGAGACAGGGTTTCACCATGTTGGCCTGGATGGTCTCGAACTTCTGACCTTGTGATCCACCTGCCTCAGCCTTCCAAAGTGCTGGGATTACAGGCATGAGCCACCGCATGTGGCCAGCTATTTCCCTTTCATGATTCATGTAGATGGAGACGAAGTAATTGGAGAAGGCATTCTTTGGTTGTAGAACAATGTAAGCAAATACATGGCAGTAAAAATGCGTTTGTTTTGTTGGAACGGAAATAAAGTTGGAAAAGTAGATTACTGCCATATTCAGGAAAGAGTTTTTAAATTAAGGAGTTTAGATTTTATCCCACAGAAAAAGATAAAACATTGAAAGTAGTGTTCTTAGAAAATGAGCCTGCTATCAGTGTGTGGAAGTAGGTTGGAGGGGTCTGAGGCCAACAAGGAGGAAATAAAATTAAGAGGCTATTTAAATGATCAAAGTGTGAGATATAAGAAATTGATGTAGTAAATTCAAAATAATGCATTGTAATTATATTATTTCAAACTTTGTTTCATATGTTTTTGAATGGATTTGTTTTAGGAAAAGAGAGTAATCATTTTTAGCCAACTTTCATAAGGTCTTATTAATTAGTAACCTCTTTCCCTGTTGTCTTAAAGGATATCCATATCAAACCAGAGCACTATAGTGAACTCATAAAAAAAGAAGACCTGATTTACCTTACATCAGATTCACCTAATATACTGAAGGAATTAGATGAATCAAAGGCCTATGTGATTGGAGGATTAGTAGATCACAACCATCACAAGGTACTATTAAATTTTTATTTTTGCTTTTGCTTGTTCTTAAAATTGATATATCACCATTTCCTGAAAGTAACAATAATACCAATGATAGCTTATCTTTATTGAGTGCCTACTATATGTCAGTCACCTTTTGAGCTAAGCAAAGTGTTTCACATATATTAGCTTGCTTAATCTTCACTCAACCCAGTAAGATTAGTGCTACTGTTATCTACATTCCACAAGTAAGGAATTCATGGCGCAGAGAAATTAAGTCTAAAATCAACAGTAGTAGGTGACAAAGCAGCTATTTGAAACTAGGCCGATTGCAGTCCACATGCTTAAATGTTATCTATGCTTTATTGATAGAAGATTCTGCTGCTAATCAATTGCTAAGCCATTGGAACTTAAACTAGTTTTTAAATATGTTATTTTCATGGGATGTTTTTTCTATTATCTTTCATTTGTACTTTTTCTCTCTTCCCATCCATACCTTTATTTGGATGAAAAATTACAGAAATGCACTTTCTAAAAGAAAATGTGATTTTGTACTTCGCCAGCTACATTGCAGCATGCAAAATTCTTCATCTCTGCTTGTCCAGTATGTTATTTCTGTGGCTATTGAGCACTTGAAATGTGTACAGTATGACTGAAGAACTGAATTTTTTAAATTGTAATCAATTTAAATTTAAGTAGTCGCACATGGCTACCAATTGGACAGTTGCAGCTCTGTTGCGTCATAGGGAATTTTATCAGAATGATCTTTTAGCCTTTTTGTTTTTTTCTTAGTGGAAAAATTCTATTTTGTTATTTATATAGAACCACATTTTTTCTCATGTTTATGTTTCTCTGAACTAAAACAATTTTGTTTTCAAAAGCACCTGCTTCAATCTATTATTATTTGCCTCCCCCCGCCCCCCCACAAGTATGCAAACCATCAGTTGAGAAATTGAGCTTTTCTTTCTCCTGTACTCTGTTTTTTGACCATTTCAGTTCTGGTTGGACATAGGCTTCAAGGATTTTAATTTTGAGAAGAGATGAAATTCATATTCTGCATTTTTTTAATTGACAGGGAAAAATAAAACTTACAGTTATTTAAAATTTCTCAATTCATGTTTTCATTTATCTTTGCCATTTGTGCAAAGTAGTGTTACTAATTAGATTAATTAAAGAAATTCAATTTTTTTTTTTACATTTATGGGAAGAATGATGGTGCTTCTATAGGAATTCAGTTTTAAGTTCAGTCGTATGTTGCTTAATGATGGGGATATGTTCTGAGAATTACATCATTAAGCGATATCAATATTATAGAGCATACTTACAGAAACCTAGATGGTATAGCCTTCTACACATAGGCTGTATGGCATAGCCTATTGCTCCTAGGCTACAAACCTATACAGAATGTTACTGTACTGAATAGTGTAGACAACTGTAACATAAAGGGCTTTGTGTTTCTAAACATATTTAAACATAGATTACATAAAAGATTTTTAAAATACAGGTATACATGGTATACACGTATAGGGCACTTACCATGAGTGGTGCTTGCACAACTGCAAGTTGCTCTAGGTGAGTCAGTAAGTGAGTGGCAAATAAATGTGAAGACCTGGATATTACTGTACACTGCTGTAGACTTTATAAATACTGTACACTTATGCTATACTAAATGTATTTAAAATTTTTTCTTCAATAATAAATTAACCTTAGCTTACTGTAACTTTTTTACTTTATAAACTTAATTTTTTAAACTGTTGGAGTCTTTCGTAATAACATTTAGCTTAAAATATAAACACATTATACAGCTGTACAAAAATATTTTCTTCATATATCCTTATTCCATAGGCTTCTTGCTATTCTTAATTTTTTAACTTTTTAAAATTAAAAAAAAAATTTTCCTCTTTTTTTTTTTTAACTTTTTAAACTTTTTTGTTAAAAACTAAGACACAAACACACACATTAGCCTAGGCCTACATAGAGTCAGGATCATCAAAATCACTGTCTTCTACCTCTACATCTTGGTTCACTGAAAGGTCTTTAGGGGTAATGACGTGCATGGAGCTGTCATCTCCTGTGATAACAGTGCCTTCTTCTGGAATGCCTCCTGAAGGACCTGCCTGAGGCTGTTTTATATGTAATTATTATTTTTTTAGGAGTAGGAGGAATAAAAAGTATAGTAAATACATAACAGGTAACGTATTTATTATCATTATCAGGTGTTATGTACTGTACATAATTGTATGTGCTGTACTTTTATGTGATGAGCAGAAGGTTTGTTTCTGCCAGCATCACCACAAACACATGAGTAATGCTTTGCAGTATGATGTTCCAACAGCTCCAAAGTCAGTAGGTGACAGGAATGTTTTAGCTCCATTATAATCTTATGGGACTACCACTGTATATGAAATCTGTCATTGCCTGAAACTTTGTTATGCAGTTCAGGACTGTATTTTAAACTGAGATAAAGGCAGGGTAGAATGGGGAAAAGATATTTGAGTTAGGAGATACGTGAGCTAGATTTTTCTTGTGATTCTGCCACTGAGGAGCTTTGTAACTCGGCAGGAAACATAACGTCTTTGGTTTCCTCATTTGTAACTTGAGGAGCTTAAAACAAATGCTCTGCACATTGACTATACTTACTGTCAAGAGAATGTTCTCAAATGAGCAGTAAAACACACACATACCCCCCATTCGGATAATATTCTCTGAACTATAAATTCTCTGAACTATAAATCTTATCTAAAAATTATTTATACTGTTACAGAAACTTTAAATAATTTAATGTTCTTGTCGGAGTCATAGTGTCTTTGTTTTAGGGACTCACATATAAACAAGCGTCAGATTATGGAATCAATCATGCACAGCTCCCGCTTGGAAATTTTGTGAAGATGAATAGTCGAAAAGTTTTGGCAGTTAATCATGGTAAGCTGTAAGGGATAAACTGAAAATATACCTGAGCGAACACTGTGAGAAAGAATATTACATTTAGTATTTGAACAAGTAGAAAGTATTACACCTTCCTGGAGACAAAATTGTAAAAAGTAATAATTTATAATTTGTTTAAGTAACAGAAATAACGTGTATTAGAAAATTTTGAAAATGTACGAAAGTATGAAAAAATTAGCTGTGTCTTACTACACAGAAATACTTGGTGTTAACTTTTTGGTATTGACTTCTAGTTCTTTTCCTATGTATATATATTATTATTTATTACATAATTGGATTTTTACTATATTACATACAATGTTATGAATCTGGGATATTTTCTCTCCTTTATTGCTTTATTTTTTCATGTCATTGAATGATTGTTAATGGTGGCCAGGCACAGTGGCTCACACCTGTAAATCCTAATCCTAGCACTTTGAAAGACCAAGGCAGACAGATCGTGTAAGCCCAGGAGTTCGAACACAGCCTGGGCTACGTGGTGAAACTTCATCTCTACAAAAAATACAAAAATTAGCTGGGCGTGATGGTGGGTGCTTGTAGTCCTAGCTATTCAGGAGGGTGAGATGGGAGGATCACCTGAGCTCAGGAGGTGGAGGCTGCAGTGAGCCATGTTTGTGCCACTGCACTCCAGCTTGGGTGACAGAGACCTTGTCTCAAATAAATAAATTAATTAATTAATTTTAAAAATGGTTGTTAATGGCTATGTAGTAGTCCATCATTTGAATATACAATAATTTAACCATTCTACTATGGTTGAATTGTGTTTTTTTCTTTTTGCTGTTGCAAATAACATTGAAATAGACATCCTTATACCGGTCTTTGCCTGGACTTTGCTTTAAAAAAAATTCTAAGCCGAGTTTTTAGTCAATACACAACTACTTATTAAACTTTTTATGCGCTAAATACTTTCTATATAGCAGGTTCTAGGGAGTTATAAAAATGAAATTATCGATTCAACAAATGAATTGCCTCTAAAACCTTTGATATATAGTAGAAATTACTTTTTCCACAAAGTAATTCGGGTTAGCCCTTCAGCAGTATGCTGATGTGAGAGTACCCTGGAGACAATATTGATACTCTTTACTACAACCAATGTGAAAAGAAAAACAAAAGAAAAAAAAGCAGGCAAGGAGGTCCTAGCGTGAGTGGCTCTTTACAGGAAACATGAAGAAAGTTAAGTGAATGCTAACTAGGTTGTTAGCATGTAAAGGATAAAGATGTGAAGGGGCTAAAAAAGAGTAGGAGAGAAACTGAAAAGGTCCTTTATTGATTATAATTGACATGGGATACTGGTAAATTTCTGAGTGCTTAAGAACTGAACTGAGAAAAAGCTAGATAGGAGGTAACAGGCTTAACTACCTTGGGCAAATTGGGCTTGACAGACAATAGAAAGAAGAGATAAGAACGAAGTAGTTATTAGGACAAACTAGCACTCTTAACACAAAGGCAATGTATTTTAAAAGACATTGTGCAGCATTGTGATGAACTTGGCTAAGAAATGTACGGAGTTTGTCTTTGTTGCAGTGTTTGAAATTATTCTGGAATACCTGGAAACAAGAGACTGGCAAGAAGCGTTTTTTACTATCTTGCCCCAGCGGAAAGGAGCTGTTCCCACAGACAAAGCCTGTGAAAGTGCTTCTCATGACAGTCAGTCTGTCAGGATGGAGGAAGGTGGATCGGACAGTGATTCCAGTGAGGAGGAATATAGCAGAAATGAACTAGATTCACCACGTGAAGAAAAGCAGGATAAGGAAAATCACACTGAATCTACAGTGAACTCTCTGCCACACTAATATTACCTGGTTTCCTTTTAGTTTAAGGAAAAATTAGGAGAAAGTGAGGTGCTATATAGAATATTGAAATTGGAAGAACATTTTATTTTATCTTATTTCTGTTGTGATTTTTAAAAACTTCTTTTTGGACCTAAATAATAATAAAAAACGCCCTTTAAACTTTGTAAGAAAATATTTTTTGATTTTGCATAAGAAGATTTAAATATGTATGTTGTTTTTTTGTTTTTAAAGCCTCAAATAGTAGTTTCTTGATAATTTTACTATATTAGTATATTTTCATTTTCTTTCATTTTATATTCTTTAGAATCTGCCTTCTGACCTTTCAGTTTTTTTTAATTTTATAGTCACATCAACATCTTTATGATCTATTGCCTATGTGTCTGTGAGGGCACATATTCATAAATATACTGTCAATCTATCAGAATGTTGTGTGTGGTGGGTTACCCTCTATTTGCAGCTTTTATGTTTAAATTAGTTACTTGAAAGAAATGTAATTTTAGGAAGAAGTATCAGTTTGATAGACTTAATAATTCATTTCTTTTGGACTATGGAGCACATATCTGTTCCTTCTTTGTGATGCCTTTTTATGGTTCTGAAGTAATTACTGAAGAGTTGAGGATCTCTTTAATGCATTTTCTTAATTCTTACAATGGTGATAAGTTACTTCAATTATAAAATTGAATTTTGCAGACTGAATTATTTTATAAAGCTGTTGCTATTGAAAGATCAATTTTGTCTTTACCTGCATTTAAAATGGAACAGCTCTTAGCAGCTGTGGTTTTTTTTCCATATATTTTTTTAAAATTTGTTGGCTCTTAAGATGAATAAAGTTTATAGGTGCATCTGCCTCCTCTCCTATAAGAATATGCATACTAATGTATGTTTCTATAAATCAAATACACATGTGATAATATGCATGTAAATATATAACTATCCTCCATCATGTATGGTTCTCAGTTATTAATTGATGATAACATGATTGATTTGCCATATATCTGTATTACTTGTGTGAATGGTTGTGTTGAACACACTAAGAACAATTTGAATTTTAAGTACAAAAATCCTTAACGTTTGTATGGGAACATTGGCAAGAAAGAATAGTGTAAAAGGGAACTGTTTTAGCTTCCTATCAGTAATTGTACATGCAGTTAAATGTTTAAGGTAAAATGATTGGTCTCTGTCACAGCTGAAAGATTTCAGTAGCCTTCATTGAGTTTGGGTAAAATAAGTTGCTGTTCTTTTGTCTTCTTTTTAATATATAAAAGTTATATTTAAGAAGTACATAACATACTATATATGTTACATACTAACATATATACACACAACAGAAAGTTTATTGGATTTAGTACTGATATTTACTATTTTTGTTACTTTATTCTTAGTAATCTATTATAGTTACCTATTTTAAGGTAAGGTCTGTAGGCAAGATATGTAAGTAAAGACAATCCCTACAATTTTAAAATAACAAAGCTTATGTCTTAAGTTGTATTTTTTCAAAGGTTCATGTTTTTCTGAGTAAATGTGGTTTATTAGCATGAAATATTATGCCTTTTACTTAAATTATTTTATGTAAAATAGGGCACTGTTTAATTATGAAAGGGGGAAAATCATTCCAAATAAAAGTTTAATTTTTATTAATTATAAAAAACTGTATTAGTTTCCTAGATGTGCTATAACAAATTACCACAAACTGGGTGGCTTTAAACAACAGAAATTTATTCTCTTAACAGTTCCAGAGACTAAATGTCCAGACTCACAGTGTCCCAGTGCCATGCTTCCTCCTTAGGCCCTAGGAAAGAATACTTCCTAGCCTCTTCCTGGCTTTTGGTGGTTGCCAGCAATCCCTGCTGTTCCTTAGCCTATAGTGGCTTGACTCCAATCTCAGTTTTGTTGTCAAGTGGTCTTCTACCCTGTCTTCTATGTTTGTATCCGTGTCCAAACTCTTCTTCTAAGGAGACCAGCACTGGATTAGAGTTCACCATGATCCAATATGACCTCATCTTGACTACATCTGCAAAGACCCTGTCTCCATATAAGGTCACATTTACAGAGTACCATGTGTTAGGATTTGACATATCTTTTGGGGGACACAATTCTACCCACTACAGGCCCATATCTTATCTAGGATGTTGGTGGCAAGAAGGCGAAGATTACTACCTCTTTTGATATAACTAGTTTCTGAGGTATTTAAAAATTTGGTTTTAAAAATATTATTAAGCTTTTTGCTCATTTTAATGTATACTTTTCTCTCAACATTGTTTTGGTTTATTTAGGTTCTTTGTTAAAACTTCAGTAAATATTAAAGTTACATGTATTAGAACATAATAAAAGTAGAGAATTAAACTACCTAAATAAATGCATCAAAAAATACGTCTGCTGAAATACAGAATTTCCTCACATTTAATTTCTTTAATAACCTACCGTCATCATAAAGCAAGCTCATTCTTAAGAGAAGAACCAGTCTTCATTCTGATTCTCCAGATTTTGGTGCTGTTGACATTATAGCATTTGAAAATGCTCAGAATGGAAAAATCAAAAACGAGAAAAGAAAGTAATTCTACTGAATAAACATCTTTTGGGAGGTAAATGAACAATGATGAAATTCACCAGTGACTGGCAATTATAAAGCAAAGGGACATACTATTACACTTTATAGACAGAAAAGGTCACAGAAATGATGTAGATAAAAGGCAAGAATTGTCCATAGAGCCCTGAGAAAGTATACAGACAACAGGTGTAAAATGAGATAAAGAAAAAAAAGAGAATGGCAGAGATTTGAATTAAGGGCAGTAAAGGCATTTAGTAGTCATTAAGCTTTGATTTCAGTTAGCATGCAGGTATTTATCTCTGTTTCCCTGTCTCATTACCAGACAAATATAGTAGTCATCTAATAAATGTGAAGAAGAGAAGCAGTGACAGAATCAAAAGGTGGTATATTGACAGAATCAATGGAAACAATAGGGAATTGGACTAAGCATAAGCCTTGCCACTGCCACTGTTGGTGATGAGACTTTGGATGAGTTATTCAACCTTTGTTAGGTCTCAGTGTCTTTATATGTAAAATGGAAATGTTATTCCATTTTCTCTCTCAGGGCTTCAGCAAACAATTGTCAAGCAGTAGCTAATTACAATGCTTGTATTGGCTTTCTCATTTCTTGCCTTATTTCCCTTGTTTCTCAGTCTTTTTGACACGCCTGCCCTAAAATGGTAATAATATATAGGCTTTTGTTTCAGGCTGTACTTTCTGAGGAACCCAGGCTTAGATAAGATTTTTAAAATGTAAATTTTCTAAATTACCAAATGAACACTCACTAAACAAAACAAGGAAATTACAGATCATTCAGTGAAACATTTATAAAAGCAACAAAACAATGCTAACATTAATATCCACCATTAGTACTGACTGAAAACTAGTTTCTTTCTGGCTCAAGAGTTAGAAACAATATGTATATGTTTTCTTTTTGGAGGGGAGGGGAGCATTTTTTCATAATAGTTCAACAACAGTGAGACACTAGATGATAAAAATCATCTCACCTGTTAAAATTCTGTTGTTAGGTTTGTTTGTTTGTTTGTTTTTGCTGTGATGGTGGTGTTTTGTTTTTTGTTCTTTGTGTTTTTTTCTAGAGTTTGGGGTAGGTGTCAAACTGTAACTGCCTAATTCTGATTATGGATGATTTTTCTAGTATCAGGGCTCTATGCTCATGTACTGATAGTGCAAGACTGGAAACATAGTATATAAATAAACATATTTCTTTTACACATCGTATTAACTACAAATGGAAATATCATTTCCAGTAATATTTATTTGTAGCATTACATACAGGTATTTTTAGATTTACATGTGCCACCATAAAGAGGACCACTTGATTCCTCAATACCAAAAATATTCATTTGAAAAATAATTCGGTGATGTAAATGTGAAGCTCATATTCATGAAAGAATTCACCCAGTCTAGAACTTTTCTACCTCCGGTGTGTTGAAGGATAATATGCTCTTTGGGGACAGAGGTTGTATTCTTGTATACTCCTTGCTGACACTGGTTTTGCTGATCCACTCTCCTGAGTGTTAGGCCTGGGAGGAGACTTTGGTTTGCTGAAATATTCTGCAACAGGTATTTTCATATTATTTCTTCTTATAAGTAGTGGAGGCTTGTGCTCAGCCTCTGAAATAGAGAAAAAAATCTAAATAAGACCATAATTGAGACACTGAATACACCTTCTCCATGTTTTAGTAGTAAATTATCTATAAAAAACTATATGAAGTTTAGGTGAATCAGATACACCCAAAATTCACAAAAGAATATATTCCTTTTTTTTTTTTTCACCACATGCTCATCTTTAATGAGTTATTTGTTCTGTAACATGCAGGATATGTTCCGTCACTCTCAAAAGTAAACATGATTGTGATTGCATAGAGTTGGTTATGGGTAAGAGTGACAGTGAGAGAAAGAAGGAAGATCTATGGTCCAGATAGATGCAACAAGAGAAGAGACAAGCAGTCTAAAACAAGTTAATTGTGCTTGTAAGACCTACATAATTGCACCCAAGCAGGAGTAGGGATGTAAGGAGATGCTAAATAGCAACAATGGAGAAAAAGGGGCATGACTTGGGAATTCTTATACAAAAAAGTTCCAAATATCTAAATGATAAAATATGTGTGAGGCTTACAGGTAAGACATAAAGTTGAATAATAGAAACCATCACTGTCATGATGTTATAGTCCCAGGATGAGGAGTTTGGTAGGAGAGGCCAGATACAATAGGCTGTCCTTGGAGTCTAAGTAAGGGAGTACTTTGTAATTTTTAAACTATACTTATTATTGGCTGTTAGCAGATAGTGTCTCTTTTGGGTTTGGTTAATCACACTGGAACTTGCTGGGGTCTAGGGTGACCCCAGTGAGCTCTGATTATATATCATTCCTGGTATAAAGGGAACTTGTAGAAATGACAAGACACATTTTTGTATAAAGCTTGTAGATACACTTCATAGTTGTTGCTCCGTAGTCATGAATGCTGTGCTTGTTTTAAAGCTAGAAACTGCCAAACCTACAAGGATACTTTGGGCTATTTTGGACCAAGGTAGGACTTTCCACAATTCTTGATTCTCCCTGGTTCCCCTACAGACTGGAGCTGGGCTTCTGGTGGAACACAAAACTGCTCTTTTCAGTTGTATTTCAGCTGTCTTGTAGGTCACCTGCTTGTGGCTGATTGCCATTTTACTCTTCTCTCTGGTTGACTTTGTCTCCAGTGAAATTATTTAACTCCATTAAGCTGTGAAGAACCAAAACTCTGCGATCACTGTCCTTTTGTTAGGTCAATGCAGGGTTTCCCTTTTCACTGAATTGCTATAACCAAACCTATATAGTTCCTGTTGTCCTGCTGTCTTGCTTCTCAAAGAGTGTCTGTCCATGATCAGGCACTTTGCCTTTCAAAACAAAGGTAAATTTATCTTTATGAGAAAGTAAGCAGATGCTCTCTCAAGAGTTGATCTGGAAATTACTATTGTATTTTTCTGTTTTTTTAAAAGCACTGATCCTTAAAATCTGTTCCCTGAGTCATTAGCACTTACTGGTTTCTTTATACCAACTCAATAGTTACCAAAAACTGTACTTAACCTTTTGGTACTTCCTTGTTTTCTTCAGATCCTTGACTTGACGCTCTAGATCAGTTGGAGAAAGAAAAAAGTGAATTTCACAGATACAAAAAAGTATTTTCTATAGACTACACTGTCATCAATAAGTTCAGTGTATATGTATCTTAAATATGTTACCCCAATTCTTTGTTTTTTTTAATGCATACGGTATTAAATTTACTTCCCAATGAAAAATTCTTCTTACTTTGAGTAAATATTTAACTATTGTATCATATGTTAGTCATTAAGGTAGAGATTAACTCTTACTATCTTCCAGTTTCTGATTTTATGGAAACTTTAAGATAGGAACAATTAGTAATACAATTTTTTTGTCTTAATGCTTTTTAAAGTGACATATTTATATTTTCAAAAATGTATTTTTCCTCTAACTTTAAGCTTTAGTCAACTTTTAATCTTAAAGCAACAAGATTTTCTCTCCGAGCTTAAATAACATCCTACCACACATTCTTTCACCATGATTCTACATAAATATATATTCTTCTTCTGTTATTGAAATAACAGCATTTAAGAAAAATTTCTCCTGCAATAATTTCAATTATTTTAGTAGTTATTTTTCTCTCTAGGGGACCCCAGGAGTAAATCAGAGAAAATTAAGTGAAGCAATTTATTTTAATCTTGCGTTGTTCTACACAAAAAAGTGAAACCTGTGTGATACACATTTAACAAAATATACGATAACTGTAACAATACAATTTTGTTTTCCTTAATTGCATCTATTTTTAGTTAAACTATAAAAACCTTTATTATCTTAGATTTCTAGGTAGCCACTCTGGCTTTTCCCTTAGTGGAAAAATAATTTTTCTTAAAAAGAAAGGTTACCAGATAAGAAAGACATAGTTTCTGCCAAAATGTTCTAAACAACAGAATTGAGAACAATTCTTGTATTACATATATAAAAATGAAAGCAAATATATATTGCAGTCACTTACCGAATAAAGCGGAGCTTTAGAACCTCCTGTTTAACATTTTGAAAGATAAATAACAAGAGAATTCAAAGTCTTCATGTGCCATAGGCCCTCCCTCTAGGGGGCCATTATATCTAATTACCTGGTTGGTTGATGCCCTTCTGTATCTCTGGTCAGCACTTTTGATTTTGCAAGTAAATTTGGGGGCGATTTAACTGTGGGTGGTGATTTAACTGTGGGTGCTTTCTCAGTCTCTGCTGCTGGTTCCATTGAGGTGTTTCTTCTGCAATGAGTCAACAGGTTTATCTCGGCAAGCTCAGAATGAATCAAAGCTGAGACCCACTCTTTTTCTGGTTTAAAAGACAAAAAAGGGTGGGAGGAGTGAAGATTGCAATTATCATGTTGGCTAGAAACACAAGAATATCCAGCTCCTGAGTATGAAAGACTGGTCATCTATTTTCTGGATAGTTACCTATGTGGGAGTAAAGATTTCTGCAGAAAAGTTGGTTCATTTTAACATAGTTTCTGTTGACCTGTGATACTGTAGAGTGCCCAGAGTAGTTAACTCACTGAGGCACTTGTCCCTGAATAGCAGTGGAATAGTTTTAAAATATTGAGTACAGTAGCCAGTCTTACAGCTGCTGCCAAAGATATAAGGATACCTATACAAAAATAAGAAGGGTAATATGATTCCATTAAAATACAGACTAATAGGTAATAAACAGTTCCTAGCATATCTAGGAAGATATACATCAAAGTATTCACTGAAATGATGTCTGTGGTAATTTTATTGATTATTTTTGTTCTGTCTTATCTCTTTTTTTCTTTCTGGTTCATCTGTTCTTTCTCCCAACAATAAGGATTTATTACTTGTATAGTTTATTAAATGTTACATTCTTAGAAAGGAAAAATAATTGGAAGGTAACTCAAGACCCATTGCCTTTAAACACTTGTCAATTGCCTAAAAAGTAGTATTGAATTCCTGGGGCAAGGTAATATTTCCAGAATGCTTCCTATTTTAAAACATTAGACTGTTCCTCACACATTGGTACTTCCTAGCATTGATCAGTGCAGTGATTCTCAAAGAGTAGTGCTGAGACCAGCATTATCAGCATCCCCTGGGAACTTGTCAGAAACACAAATACTCAAGTCCCACTGCAGAGATTTTGCCTCAGTCAGTCTGGTGATCAACTACATTTGAGGATAGCTGCTCTCTGCCATTTATCATTGTTCCGATTGGGAATGGCATGTGTTTTCATGGAACAGGGCAGGAGGGGCCCAAAAGAGGTTAGGAGATGACTGAGTTGATGGTTTTGCTGGGCAACTGGCAGAGCTGTTACAGGTTGGATAGCTGTTCTACTGTTCTCCTTACCAAAGGAAAGAAATAAGCTCTGTGTTCAGAGTTAACAACAGGACAGAGGATTATGCTCAGGGAGGCCTCTGGGTGTGTGGACTCCGGAGGAGCATAAACCACCTCTAGCTGAGAATAATACCTCCCTTGGACACAAGTGTTTCATGTCACCTAAATGAGTTCAATTTAAGGCATACTGAATTTTGGGTTCATTGAATGACCCAAATGACATGCATGCAGCTGGATATGCAGAACAGCGATTATCCTGATACTGAAACGTTGCAGAAATAATATTGCAACATTATCTCTGCAAATCCAGGGTACAAAACTTCAGATATTGGCATACTCCCAGTTTCTGACAATAAATTGAGCTCAGTGTTTTAAAATTTATATCTTAATCGCACCTTTTGAAGTTGCATGAAGCAGCCACTGTAAAACTTCTGCCAGAGAATCAGTATGCAAAATGCCACAGAGCTTTGCCAGGATCTGACAGAGAACATTAGAGTTACATATGAGCAAATAAATAGTACAAGGCTTATCAGTTTTCCTTTACCTTCTCCAAAATCCCATCTTCCCAAATATCACTTTGTATATGATGTGCAATTAAGTCAATTCGGATTTTTAACTCAGGAGCTCGATTTCAAATAGCACACAGTAGAATCTTAGTGAAAACATTTCCAGTACAATTAACAGTTCAGGGTAGACTCTGGAGTGTGTTTGTCTGAGGTATTGCTCCTCACAAGAGGGCATTAGCTGCAGGGGTCTGCCTGCAGACCCTTACCTAAACGACGGATGAATAAAACGTACACTGACACGCAGATATTCTGTTTTGCCAGTCCAGCTGAGTGTCCAACCGCCTGCGCACCAAGAGAGGTTTGTCACTGTGGCCGGCCCTGAGCATGTCGCACTCCAGGCATTTATTTGATATACAATTAACAACAGAAGCTTTGAGTAAACACACTTGTGGATAATTAACATGGTTAAGAGGGTAGTTCTAGGAATGATTAAAGCTCAGGTACTCAGGTCTAAGGTAAACACCATTAGGGGGCAATATCCCTAGTCGACCTCCCCCCAAGAAGGCCATCTGGGTCAAAGGTTAGTTAATGGAGGTAGGGTAAACAGACAACTGGGGAAGCCTCTATTGTCCCTAGTATTTACCCTATGATCTAATGTTCTAAGGTAAGAAAGGGCTGCCTCCAGCCTGTTCAGTTATTACAAGCTGTGTAACCTTTTGGCCTTCCAAAAGGTTCGTGACTATTCCCTATAACTTTCCCTAATATTTCCCTTTAATATTTCTGCCACCATCCTGAGTGAATCCCAACATTAGTCTTGTTTTGTCTGTTCAGTACCAACATCTTCTAGTAGGAATATACTTTTGGTGACTTTATCCTTCCCACTGTACCACAGGGGTCTAATGAGAATCCATCGGCCACAGAACTGGCCCCATCTGCCCTGCTCCTCTACATAGTCTGAGAGAGAGGGATGTGATCTGGGCTGGAGTCATCATTGTACCTCAGTTTCTTGAACACAGCGATTGGCCCAATGGGATGGGAATATAATTCCCTGTATTTATTCAGAATGCTTCCTTGAGATTTTTTTTAAAAACTCTGGAGCTACAGGCTTAAATGTAGGTGACAGTAGAGATAGAAATATGGAATAATTCTCATAAAAATGGACTATAATAAGCATTAAAATAAAAGTACAATGTGTTAAGTAAGCACAGGTAATGAAGTTTCCAGGCTGATTCTTAATTGTGTCTGCTGTTAGAATTTAGACATATCTGATACTCATATCTGTCTCCTGAACTTCAGTGCTATATATCCATCTGCCTACCAGATATATTCACTTAGCTATACTATAGATATTTGGGGCATAAAATATATAAAACAAAATCCACATTTCTCTTCCTAAAACCTGCTCCAAACTTACTTTTCCTCCTGGTTCCCCTATCTCAACGAACAGCACCAACATACATTAAATTGTCCAAACTAGATGCTGAGATTCATCCTGGACAACTCCCTTGCCCTTTTCTAAAACATAATGTCAAACAAATTCAGTAAAGTCTACCTTCTAAATATTTCTTAAATCACTCCTTTTGTCTTCATCCCCATTGCCTAAAGCAAGATCAAATCTGGTTTGAGCTACTGCAACATTCCTTCTCTTAGTATTTCTGCCTGAAGTCTTAAATTATTATTAATATAACAAATATTTGTGTTAGTCATTGTTCTAGATGCTGAAGATAGAGAAGCAAAATTAAAGGGCTGCAAAATCAACTGCCCTGTATTGAACTTTGTTATTATGTTAAGATTTCTGTCTTTGATAATGACATATCCTAAAGAGAAAAAGTTAGATTTGCTCCTAATTTCACAACAAATCAACAACTGTGGTGAAAATAGAAAAAAAGCCTCACGGTATTTTCTAAGCTACTCTGCCTCTATAGATTTTTCATCAATATAGTGATTGCACATCATTCCTAACTTCTTCTGTCATAGATCACTAATTGGTCAACAATATCCTAGAGAATATGATTATCCTTTTAGTGAGAGGATGTAGAATATGCCTTCCTGGGAAATCTCCTGCATTCTCTGTCACAGAAACCTACGCAAATGCACCATGAACACAGTAGCTTCCAATCCCTTGAGAAAAACATTTGTTTCTGCAGCTTGGGGCAGGGATGACTACACCTGTAAACCAGGCTTCCTGAGTGTCAGAGATATTATAGCTTTTCCAAAGGGTCACAAATCGAGTCTTGATCAGATCTGGAGAAATGGAAAAGTATCCAATGAGTAGATTCTCTCTGTGATTCCACCTGTGGAAGTTTATTGAACTCACTCTTTGGAATCCCTCAAAAAACTTTTCGTCAATGATCTCATGATTTCTAGGGGCAGAGAAACCTTAATTCCTCAAGGCAACCCTATGTTTCTTTTGCCATAGGAGTAACTGAAAAATTATATGCAGGGTTCTCTGTATCATCTTGGTTGGCAAAAACTCAGATCAGACTACCAGGAAGGCTTCTGGAATTGAAAACTTCTCTTCCAACTCCAGAGGATAGTTGCTCAGCATCAGAGAAATCCACCATTGTCCAGCAAAGATTCTGGGGATTCTAGCCTTGGTACCTATCATAAAAGTTGTCCTGACACCCTGTCTTTGCAGGACTTTGCAGTTCTCATTCTAATAATCGTATTTTCCAAAATGGTTCCTGACCTTGAGTTCTGAGTGCCTGTCCTGAACATATTTCATGAAATGGCATAATGTATATGATTCATATCTTCCCATCTTTACTGGCATTATTCTATACTCACAAGTCTATGTGCTGTAAGGATGAGTGCAAATTTTAACACATGGGGAAATTCCTGAAACTTGAAATGGAACTTTTTCGATTACTCCCACTAGAGGGAAGCTCCCTAGTCATTGGACCTATTCAATTAGAAATCAAAGTCAAGGATCCATCCTCAGTTTTTGTGTTTGTGGCTTGAAAGGGAGTGTGCAAAGAACATGGTTCAGCATCTCTTTAACAATATATTTGCCCTCTGCAGTCATAAAAGGTCAGGTCTGGCAGGATTTAATGACTTCGAATCTCTGTAAAGAGTGGTCACAGAGGAAAAAATTGGTGGTATTAATGCACATTACCAGAAGAAACTACCCAAACCAGTCCTGGGATTAGAGATTTGAATGGCAATTAACTGGATTTCTAAGAAACTGTCTTCTCTGGTCAAAGAAAACTGGTTTTGCCAGGTTCTGGAATAGGAGACTTCTATCCCTATGTTTGTCCAACCTTTTTTTTAAAATTGAAAACCTAGGCGTGAACTATCTGACATTGTTTATTCATATTTTTCCCTTAAAAGAGATGTTAAATTATTTGTTCACTGATTACTTAACATTTGAAATGAAGGAGTTACCATTTACTCTGCACATCTGTATTAAAATAAATAATTCTAAATATGTTCACTATCAACTCCAAACATTTAAAGAAGCTGAAACAATGGCCCTTGTTAAAAATTATTATCTAACCTGTCAATCCTTGTCTTTTTCTTGGAGTTTTTAGTCTATTTGTCCTTTTGCATAGTTTTAAGTGTAACGTATTGCTATTTGTTTTTTATTTTTTCCTTCTGTTACTGTTCCCCTTATACTTATCTCTGCCTCCTTTTGGATTAATCAAGCATATTTTAGTATTCCACTTTATCCTCTCCATTGGCTTTTTAGCTATAATTTTTTTGTTGTTCAAGGGATTAAAATATGCATCCTTAACCTAATATAGTGTTCCTTGAATTAATATTATGCCACTTAATATATAATGTAAGAACCTTATGAGTTATACTTCCATTTATCTCTCACCCGAACTTTGTGTTATTGTTTTACATTTTACCACTCTGTTTTCTTTATAACCACACTTACCTCCCTCCCACCTCTTCCTTTATTTCAGAATGACAGAACTATAAAATGTCGGCTTTTTTTTTAAATTTTAAGAGCTTTAAAGTGTCATTTCATTGTCTTATGGCTTGCATATTTCTAGTGAGAAGTCAGCTGTCATTTTTATCATTACAGTCATGCACCATATAACAATGTTTCAGTCAACAGTGGACCACATATATGATGGTGGTCCAATAAGATTATCATATTGTATTTTTACTGTATATTTTCCTGTTTAGATACACAAATACTTACCATTGTGCTACAATTTCTACAGTATTTCCGTATAGTAAAATGCTATATAGGTTTATAGCCTAGGAGCAATAGGCTATACCATATGGCCTAGGTGTGTAGTAGCTGTAATATGTAGGTTCATGTAAATACACTCTGTGATGTTTATACAACAATGAAACTGTCTGACACATTTCTCAGAATGTATTCCTGTCTGATGCATGACTGCCTATGTAATATGTCTTTTTTCTCTTGCTGATTTCAAGATATTCTCTTTGGTTTTCTGCAACTTTATTATGATGTGCCCAGATGTAACTTCTTCTGTGTTTATCTTTCTTGGGTTTTGTTAAGGTTTCGTCAAAATTGGAAAAATATTAGCTATTAGCTCTTCAAATAACTCTTATGCTCTAATCTCTCTTTCCTCTTCCTCTGAGACTCCAATTGCACATATGTTAGACCACCCAATATATTCTCACAGGTCAATAAGGTTTTGTTTACATTTTTTAAGTCTTTTTACTTTAATTTGGATATTTTTATTGACCTCTCTTTAATTCCACTTATATGTTTTTTTCTGCAGTGCCAAGTGTGCTGCTAATGACATCCAGTGAAATTTTGATTTCAAATATTGTACAGTCATGCATTACTTAATGACAAGAACACGTTTTGAGAAATGCATCACTAATGATCCCATCACTGTGTGAACATCATAAAGTGTGCTTACACAAACCTAGATGATACAGCCTACTACACACCTAGGCTATGTGGTATATAGCCTATTGTTCCTGGGCTACAAACCTGTACAGCATGTTACTGTAGTAAATACTGTAGGCAACTGTAACACATTGGTAAGTATTTGTGTATATAACCATATGTAAACATAGAAAAGGTACAGTAAAGATACCATATTATATACTTATGGTACCACTGTCATATTTATGATCTGTTATTGGTAGAAACATTGTTATGCAGTGCATAGCTGTATTTCTCAATTCTAAAATTCCTTTTGGTCTCTTTTTAATTTCCATTTCTCTAGAGAGATGCCTTATCTATTCACTCAGTATGTCTTTATTTTTTTCCTAGAAATCCTTGAAAATCTTTAAAAACAATCTCTTTTACAGCCTTTTCTACTAATTTCCACATCTGTGCCATTTCTGTGTCTGTTATCATCAATTCTTTTTTTTTCTTCTGCTTATGGGCTGTAGTTTGCTATTCTTTGCATGTCTAATAACTATTATTTTAGGGACTTTATATATGCTACATTGTGGAGAGTCTATATTTTGCAACCTGTGGATCAGGAGGTGCCCTCATGAGCTCACGCCACAGGGCTCTGGGCCTGAAACACAGAGCTGTGTGAAGTCTCAGCAGAATAGTCACTCAGGCACACACAGAAACCTGAGAGTTTTACATACTCTAGCTCAGGAATCCTGGCAAGGCAGGAAATCCATCTGTATATATCCCTAGGAAGAGGACTGAATCTATGGAGCTAAGCAGCGTCATTCTGTTTGCCCCACTTACAGGGCATCTCACAAGTTAAGACCCACTGGCTTGGAATTCCAGCCAGCCAGTGGGAACAGGCTGGAGACTGCCTGTGATGGGACCAAGTTCCCAGGGGAAGGGGCAGCCAGCATATCTGTGTTTTGGTCAACTCAGCTGTTCTAGCCTGCTGGTTCCAGGAGTGCAGGCCATCTGGACAAGGAGAAGTCCCCCACAACACAGCACAGCTGCTGTGCCAGATCATGCCCAGACTGCTTCTTTAAGTGGGATCCTGATCCATTCCTCCTCACTGGGTGGGGCCTCCCCGTGGGAATTTCAGCAACTCCAGCCAGGGTCATACACACAAAGCTCTGATCTTCCCCTGGGACAGAGCCCCTTGGGGGAGGGGTAGCTGTTGTCTCTGCATTTCAGTTGACTCAGCCATTCCAGCCTGCCAGCTCTGGAGAGTCCAGGTGGTCTGGACTAGGAAGAGTTCCCCCCCAGTGCAGCATACCTGCTCTTCCCAAAAGCAGCCAGACTGCTTCTTTAAGTAGGTCCCTGATCCCATTCCTCCTGACCTGATAATACCTCCCAATAGAAGCCTCTATGCACCTCCTATAGGAGCATTCGAGCCAGCAACAGGTCAGTACCCCCCTAGGATGGAGATCCCAGAGGAAGGAGCAGGCAGACACCTTTGCTGTCTTGCAGCCTTCACTGGTGATACCTCTAGGTATGAGAAAACTCAAGGCAACCAGGGTCTGGAGCAGACCCCCAGCAAACTGCAGCAGCCCTACAGAAGAGTGGCCTGACTGTTAGAAGAAAAACAAACAAACAGAAAACAACAACAACAAAGATGCCACAAAAATCCCATTTAAAGGTCAGCAACCTCAAAGATTGAAGGTAGATAAGCCCACAAAGATGAAAAAGAATCAACGCAAAAATGCTGAAAACTCAAAAAGCCAGGGTGCTTCTTCTCCTCTAAATGACTGCAACACATCTCAAGCACGGGTACAGAACTGGGCTGAGGCTGAGATGGCTGAATGAGAGAAGTAGGCTTCAGAAGGTGGGTAATAACAAACTTTGCTAAGCTAAAGGAGCACGTTGTAATCTAATGTAAAGAAGCTAAGAATCCTGATAAAACAATACATAAGCTGATAACAAGAATAGCCAGTTTAGAGAGGAACATAACTGACCTGATGGAGCTGAAAAACACAAGAACTTCACAATGTAATTATAAGTATTAATAGCAGAAAAGATCAAGTGGAGGGAAGAATCTCAGAGCTTGAAGCGTATCTTTCTGAAATAAGACAGGCAGATAAAAATAGAGAAAAAGGAATGAAAAGGAATAAGCAAAACCTCCAAGAAATGTGGGATTATGTAAAAAGACTGAACTTATGACTGATTGGAATACCTAAAAGAGATGAGGAGAATGGAACCAAGTTGGAAAACATACTTCAGGATATCATCTAGGAGAACTTCCCCAAACTAGCAAGACAGGCCAACATTCAAATTCAGGAAATCTGGAGAACCTTGGTAAGACACTCCGTGAGAAGATCCACCCTAAGATACATCATCATCAGATTCTCCAAGGTCAAAATGAAAGAAAAAACATTAAGGGCAGCCAGAGAGAAAGGCCAGGTCACCTACAAAGGGAAGTCCATCAGACTAACACCAGATCTCTCAGTGGAAACCCTACAAGCCAGAAGAAATTGGGAGCCAAGAGTCAACATTCTTAAAGAAAAGAGTTTCCAACCGAGAATATCACATCTGGCCAAACTGAGTTCCATAAGCGAAGGATAAATAAGATCCTTTTTAGACAAGCAAATGCCGAGGGAATTGTCACCACCAGGCCTGCCCTGCTCCTGAAGGAAGCACTAAATATGGAAAGGAAAAGTTTTACCAGCCACTACAAAAACACAGTTAAGTACACAGACCAGTGACACTATGAAGCAACCACATAAACAAGTCTGCAAAATAACCAGCTAGCATCGTGGCTACAGGATCAAATTCACACATAGCAATACTAACCTTAAATGTAAATGGGCTAAATGCATTAGAGAAATGCAAATCAAAAGCACAATGAGATAGCATCTCACACCAGTCAGAATTGTGATTATTAAAAAGTCAAAAAACAATAGATGCTGGCAAGGTTGTGGATAAAAAGGAACAATTTTACACTGTTGGTGGGAGTATAAATTAGTTCAACCATTGTGGAAGACAGTATGGTGATTTCTCAATGATCTAGAGGCAGAAATACCATTTGACCCAGCAATCTCATTACTGGGTATATACCCAAAGGAATATAAATTATTTTGTTATAAAGATATATGCATGTATATGTTCACTGCAGCACTATTCACAATAGCAAAGACATGGAATCAACCTAAATGCCCATCAATGATAGACTGGATAAAGAAAATGTGATACATATACACCATGGAATACTATGCAGCCATAAAAAGGAATGAGATCATGTCTTGCAAGGACATAGATGGAGGTGGAAGCTATTATCCTAGAAACTAATGAAGGAACAGAAAACCAAACACCACATGTTCTCACTTATAAGTGGGAGCTGAACAATGAGCACACATGGACATATGGTGGGGAACAACACACACTGGGGCCTGTCAGGGGGTGTTGGGGGAGAGGGAGAGCATCAAGAAGAATAGCTAATGGATGCTTGGCATAATACTTAGGTGATGGGATATCTGTGTAGCAAACCACCAGGGCATACGTTTACCTGTGTAACAAACCTGCACAACCTGCACATGTACCCCAGAACTTAAAATAAAGGTTGAGGGAAAAAATAGTGTTTTGTTCTTGAACGTAATTAATATATTGGCAAGTGAACTTGATGTCTTGAAATTTTATTTTAGGATTTGAGAATCTAGCCTAGAGTAGCCTCTATTGCAGGGCTATTTTTAAGGTGTAACTTTTCTGGGGTCTGAATTGAAGTCCTGGTATGTTCCGCAAGGTATCTTCACTCTGGCGAGGTCTTTTAAAGGTTTCTTAGAACTCCAGCAACTCTAAGCTCTGTGATACCTCCCATTAGCTCTCCTTGACAGGTCTCAGAATCACCCTGTACATGTGAGGCTTCATATTGGACTGAACACTTAATGGTACCCCTAAATTTCTGGAGCTCATTCTCTGCACAGATTTGTCTTCTTCAGATCTTACTTTGCAAATTCCAGCCACCTCAGCATCCCCAAATACTAAACTCTATTTTCTGTACCTAGTGAAGCTGCTGCTCTCTGTTCAGGCTCCACTTCTCTGTGCCATGATTAGGCATGTGCCCCAGGCAGAAGTCTGGGTTGAATATGAAAATAACCCCAATTGTTTCTCTTCTCTCAATGGTCCAATCTGTAGTGTCTGTTGCCCAGTACCTGAAAGTCGTTTCTGTATATATTTTGCTGAATTATATAGTTTTTTACATCAGGAGATTAAGCGTTGAGCCTAATCTATCATTTTGGAACCAGAGTTCCTTGCTTGCAACTTTGTCACGCCTTTTCTCCTCAAATTAATCTGCATATTGTATCCAGAGTGATTTTTCTAAAGTACAATTGTAACTATGCAATTCTTATACTTACAAAGTAATTCAGTATCATTTAGTGCTTAAAAATCTTTATTGGCTTCCCACACCCCTTGGGATGAAATCTGGACACCTTGATAGGGCTTATAAAATACTACATTATCCAGTCTCTTCCTAAGTCTCCAGCCCCATCTCTTGCCACTTTCTCCGTCCACTGTCTGCATCAACCATATTAATTGTTGTTCGTTGTTTTAAATAAGCAATGCTCTCACTCCTTAGTCTTAAGATACGAAGGTCATTTGACTGGGAAAGATTTCTTCCATACTTCTCTTTATCTTCTAATTATATCCTAAACATTCTTTAGGTCCCTTTCTCCTTGAAGGCTCTCCGAGCTACAAAGTCTCCTGGTACATGTTCTTGTAACAGCTGCACTATTACTTCATAAGCTCTATGAATGAAGAAATTGATTGTATCCTCATACTCTAGTATTTTGTAGTTTGACATTAAATATTTACAGAATAAATAAGATGCATTTGGTCGACTTTTCTTTTTAAATTTGAGACTCAGCAGGTACATGTGCATGTTTGTTACATGGATATATTGAATAATGCTGAGCTTTGGGCTTCAGTTGAATCCATCACGCAAATAGTGAACAGAGTTCCTGATGGTTTTTCATTCTTTGCTTTCCTTCCTTCCTCCTACCTTTTGGAGTTTCCCCAGTGTCTATTGTTCCCATCTTTATGTCTACATGTACCCAGTGTTTAGCTCCCCTTTACTGGTGAGAATATGCGGTATTTGGTTGTCTGTTTCTGTATTTATTGACTTAGAATAATGACCTCTAGCTGCATCCATGTTGCTGCAAAATGAATTATTCCATATTTTATGGCTGTGTAGTATTCCATGGTGTATATGTACCACCTTTTCTTTATCCAATTCATCACTGATGGGCACTGAGGTTGATTCCATGTCTTTGCTATTGTGAATATTGCTGTGATAAAGATGCCAGTGCAGGTCTTTTTATCTTTTAGAACAATTTATTTTCCTTTGGGTATATACCCAGTAATGGAACTGCTGGTTTGAATGGCAACTCTATTTATAGTTCTTTGAGAACTCTCCAAACTGCTTTCCACAGGGGCTGAACTAATTTATAGTCCCACCAACAGTTTATAAGAGTTTGGCAGACATTTTGGTGTTATGTCTATAAAGATCTTTGGAAGGAAGGCTTAAAACAAGGTGCTAATAGACACGGAATTATGTTTCTCTTTCCTTTTAAAGTAATAATCATGAAACTGCATACCCTTTCACACATACCCCTGCAAAAACATTTCCTGATTTCACAGCCCATTTAGAGTTACTCAATGGATAGTAGGAAATTAGAAAATATTCCACTTTTTTTTGTAGGAAACATGGAAGAATAGAATGCCTCCAAGATGAGCAATATTTCTGGGGCTCTTTTATACAAGCCAAAAAAATCTTGATAAAACCTACTTTATCAATTTATTCCCTCTCTGTTCATTTATTTAGCAAATAGTCAACAACTGTTTGGCAAAATACCATTGTCTTTGTGCCAGTTAATATTTTTCAAGCGAAGTGGTGAGTGCTAAGAAATCAGTTGTGAACAAGGCAGACAAGATCCCTGCCTTCAAAGAGTTTATATTTTAGCGAGTTTTATATCAGCCAATGTCCAGCTAAGTTGATTTTGTAATATGGAAGATGCTTTTGAGAGGAGGGCTCTTTCACAGATGCCCAGAAAGCCAGCTCTATAGGATCATGCAGTTCTATTGATATGCCCAAGGAAGGATGACAGTCTTACTAAAACTGCATTCAGCTTAGGGATTATTTGAGTTGAGAACTATGTATTTAGCTGATTTTCTACAGTTATCCTTTTGATCTTGAGTTCACTTTTCCTTTTAATTTATTTATTCAATATCCAACAAATACTTATCTAACAATTACTAGGTGTCTAGCACTCACCTAGGCACTGAAGATTAAGCAGTAGCAAAGGCAGATAAGTGTGAGATCTTACACGATTTAAATTTTAGTGGGAGTGGGGCAAGGAGAGAGATAAAATATTGAACTAAATAAATGTCTGAACATACATATATAGCATATTTATGCAAAAAAATAACAAAGGGTAATGGGATATAGAGTGACTGGTTAGCTACTTCAGATTGGATGGTTAGAGAAAGTATTTCCGAGTAAGCGATACTTAAACTGAGACCTCAATGAGCAGGTGATCACTGAGCCAATAAAGAGAAAGATAATTCTTAGAGGAAAGCTCTTAAGGTGAGAATGAGAAAATTATAGAAAGATCAAAGTGGCCAGAGTGTAGCAGGTGAAACAGTGATTCTGAAAACTCTGTATAATATAAAGTCTTTAGCCAGAATCATCAGGAAATAATGTATAAACATAAGTCAAATATGTAAATACTCTCCCTCCTATACATTTCCTTTTATTCTCCTTCTCAAGTTTAATTATCAGCATAAATTATTACACCAAAGTCACTATCGTACTCTGTGCTCTACTTTTAAAACACTTCTTTGTTAGGCTTATTCAATAACCATCTCTACAACATGCTCTGTTATTTGTAATTACAACTACAGACACTGATTACTTAAAATTCCAATTAGAGGCATCATTACAATCTTTTAACCCTTAGTTCATTGTAGTGGGACTTACGGTGGTTCAATATGGAGATTACCAAAGAGATTAAAAGAAGGAAAAAAATGGCAGATGACAAATATCAGCTGACTGATGTATTCTTGATTTTATATCATTCTCAGAAATAACTGTGGCTGGGGAGGGCCTTTCAGAAAGCTCATATGACATATTACTATTAATATAACTAAGTTTATAACCCCAGACAGAGAAAGTTTGAAGACATAGTTTTGCAAAGAAAAGAGGAAGAGATGAACGTTGATTGGAGGAATCTATGCTTTAAAATATGAGAAGTAAATGTGTAGATTGCAGCAAGACATTAAGAGTAGTGTCTCTCAAGTATTAGAAAGATGATAACGAAAGATGGAAAGAATAGGGCTGGGTTTGTGTGATAAACACCAAGCTTTTCATTATGTCTGAATCAAAGATTGTGTTTATCTGAGAGTGGCAAGATTCCAAGGGAAAGTAAGACTGGAAATGAAAATAGGAGTATGCCTTGGATTTCAGGCTAAGCAGTCTTAAATCAATTCAGTTATCAGTAAGGAATCATTTAAGAGTTTTAAGGATGCTAGTGGTATAAAATTTTTGGATATTCATGCTGTTTCCAACTTATGGATTTGATAAACCTGATACTTACTTTTATTTCCTGATCCAGATAGTTTGGTATGCAAATGGTGTTTGCTTTCACATCATTCTTGGTACTTGTCATCCCTGAAGAACAGCAGCCAGGAGTAGAGCATGCCTTTGGAGGTGATGGTGGCCTTTTGGCCTTAATTTCTTCCTAAATCAAAGGTATAATACAACCAATATACATTTGCACCCACCTATATTTTCTATGAAAATTCAATGTAAAATGAATGGGAAATATTGTGGTTAATAAGAGAGATAATGAAAGTAAAAAAAGGTTAGTTTTATCTTAAGCTATCAAATATTTATATTTGGAGACAAAACAAGTAGTGATATCTTATTAACTTTTGATGAAATCATTTTAAACTCTTGGCTAAATAACAAGATAACAAATTTGTAATATGCAATGTATAACCTTTTATATCAGATAGCAGCCAACTCATGACACATGAGATTTGCTGTTAAGTTGGGAAGATTTCCCTTTTATGGCCAGGAAAAGACAGCTGAGAGGTTTTATGCTTTGTCTGTGAAGCAACTACATGATGCAAATTGCTACTTCCTTGCTCCAAGTAACAGCTAACAGCTGGAGAGTCAGAAAGGCAAACTAAATTTCTTCCCTTGATCAGTTGGAAGGGAAATAGAAAGGTTATTTTCTCGTTCTGGGAGGTAAATATACAATTTGCAATTTTAAAAAATTAAAAGGTTCTGGGAGCTTTAAGTCCATGAAGAGTTACAGAAGCCTTAGATCCATGTGCCTGTTCCAGGAAAGGCTTTCTACCCTTCAGAAGTGACTAATTTATAACAACACATAGAACCTAGTGCCTAAATGAGTCAACAACCTGGGATTTTGATGATTGGAATTGATAAAACAATATTTAACTTTATGTTTAGTAAAAATAAATCTACAGTATATTTGAGGCTTTCTTTTTTTAAGTTTATTATACAGGCTTCTTTATGGAAAAATAGTAACACAGTAAGTCCTTAATGTTGTTGATAGCTCTTAGAAACTGACTTTACGTGAGATGATGTATAACAAATCCAATTTTATTTTCTCATCCACTGGTATGGTTGGCTCTGTGTCCCCTCCCAAATCTCACCTTGAATTGTGATAATCCCCACGTGTCAAGGGCAGGACCTGGTGGAGTTAATTGAATCATGGGGTCAGGTTCCCCCATACTGTTCCCATGAAAGTGAGTTTCATGAGATCTGATGGTTTTTATAAGTGGCCTCCCCCTTTACTTGGCTCTCGCTTCTCTTGCCTGCTGCCATGTAAGACATGCCAGTTTTGTCTTCTGCTATGATTGTAAGTTTCCTGACTCCTCCCTAGCCATGCAGAACTGTGAGTCAATTAAACCTCTTTTCTTTATAAATTACCCAGTCTTGGATATGTCACACAAATAAAGTCCAGCAATTGAGTCATGAGTCAAAGAAGAAATAATAATGAGAATTAGAAAATACACTGAACTCAGTGAAAATGGTATGTACAAAAATTGTGAGAGTGGCTAAAGCAATCTTCAGAGGGGAATTTATAGCTTTAAAATACATATCTTAGAAAGATAAAATGAGTTAGAAAAAAAGCAATAAGATAAAGTATGTAATAGAAAGAGAAAACTAATAACAGCAGAAATTAATAAAATAGAAAATATACAACATAGAGAATCAAAAAATCATGAAAATCAATTCTTTGATATACTAATAAAATCAATAAACTTATTGAATAAACTTTTGTTGAAAATTATAAACTTCTTTTAATTGAGAAAAACAAAGACACAAATTAACACAACTAATATGTAAAAGGGTATTTCTTACAGAACCAGCAGATATTTTTAAAAGAATTTAAGGATATTATGCATAACTTTGTCAATAAATCTGAATTCAGATGGAATAAACAACTTTTAGAAAAGAACATATTACCAAAAACTGATTCAAGGAGAAATATAAAATCTGAACAGTTTTATAACAAAATAGATTTTAAAGCAAAGAATAGTGTCAGGGATGAAGAGAGTAACTTCATAATGATAAAAAGGTCATTTTATCAAGAAGACATAGCAAACCCAAACAGTTTTATGCCTAATAAGAGAGCTTCAAAATATATGATTAAAAACTGATAGAAATGGAAAGACAAATTTAAAAATCCACAATTATAATCAGTGATTTCAACACCTCTCCCTCAATAATTGGCAGAAAAAGTAGCCAATCAGTAAGGCTATAGAACAAGGGTCCCCAAATCCCTGGACCACAATCTGCTGCACAGCAGAACGTCAGTGGTGGGAGGGCAAGTGAGCATTACCGCCTGAGTTCTGCCTCCTGTCAGATCAGCAGCGGCATTAGATTCTCATAGGAGTGCAAACCGTATTGTGAACTGCACATGCAAGGAATGTAGGTTGTGTGCTCCTTATGAGAATGGAACACCTGATGATCTGAGGTGGAACAATTTCATCCTGAAACCATTCCCCCCACCCCACCATAGGTCTGTAGAAAAATAGTCTTCCAAAAAAGTTTGGGAGCTGCTGCTGTAGAAGACTTGAACAACAGTATCACCTAACTTGACCTAATTGATATTTATATTGCGTTCTACCAAACAACAGCAGAGTGAATATTTGTTTCACGAGTACATGAAAAATTTATTAAAGTCAACAATATTCTAGGCCATATAACAAGTCTCAATAAATTTAAAACATTACAAAGTATACAAAGTGTGTTCTCTGACTACAATGGGATTAGATTGGAATTAATAACATAAAGATATCTGGAAAATCCCCCAAATATTTAGAAAGTAAATAATATGATTTTGAGTAACCCATGGGTGAAAGAAGAAATTGAAAAGGATATTAGGAAGTATTTTGAACATAACGAAAATAAAAATTCAACACAGTAAAATTGGGGGATGCAGCCAAAGTAATGCTTATAGGAAAAATGTAATAATAAATGCTTAAATTAGAAAAAAAAGTCTCAAATCAATGACCTAAGATTTTACCTTCTATAAAGATAGGAGCCAAAGTCAATGAAATGGAAACACAAAAGCAAAACAATAGAGATACTCAATGAACTGGAATACTGATTCTTTAAAATGATCAATAAAACTCACAAACCTCTAGCTAGACACATCAGGAAAAAAACAAGACACGAATTGCCAAAATCAGGAATGAGAGAACAAACATTAAACATTATAAAATAATAAAAGGAATATTTCATGAAAAACTTTATATCAGTAAGTCAACAACTTAGATGAAATGGACATATTCTTTGCAAAATACAAACTACCAATGCTGGCTAAAGAAGAAATAGACAACCCAAATAGCCTACATCTATAAAAAAAAAAAAAGAAATTGAGTTTGTAGTTAAAAACCTTGACTCAAAGGAAATATCAAGCCTAATATTTTACTGAAGATTTCTACTATACTTTTAAGGAAGAATTAATATCCATTCTACATAAAATCTTCCAGAATATTAAACAGGAATTCCCAACTTATTCTATAAAGCCAGCATTATGCTGATATTAAAACCAGAAAAAGACTTTATAAGAAAACTACAAACAAATATTCCTCATAGATCCAAGAATGCTAAACATTTTTAATGAAATTTTAGTGTATGACAAGGATAATACATCATGACCAAGTGAAGTTTTTACTGGATATGCAAGGTTGGTTCAAATTTGAAACTTAGCCAATGTAATTCACTATATTAACAGACTAAAAAAGAAAAATCTTTTGATCATCTCAGCTAGATACTGAAACAGCATTTGGCAAAATACATCTCTCCCCATTTCTGTTAAAATTCTTAGCACACTAGGAATGGAAGGGAACTTTCTCAGCCATATAAAGGGCATCCACTAATAAAGTAAATGAACATAATATTTAATGGTGAAAGTCTGAATGCGGTCCTCCTATGATCAGGTACAAGGCAAGGATGTCTGCCCTCATCATTTCTATTCAACATTGTACTAGAGGTTCTAGCCATTGCAATAAAGCACAATACAGAGATACACAGCATGCAGATGCGAAACTATGATGGAAAAAATTATAAGTTTTTTAAAGACACGTATCAAAAAAAGAGCAAGCCTCAGACTGGAAGAAAATATTTGCAAAAACATGCATGTAACAAAATATTTAATCTAGAATATATGAAGAACTTTTACAATATTATAATAAAAAAGTCAACAACCAATTTTTTTTTTTTTGAAACGGAATTTTGCTCTGTCACCAGGCTGCAGTGCAGTGGCACCATCTCGGCTCACTGCAACCTCCTCCACCTCCCAGATTCAAGCAATTCCCCTGCCTCAGCCTCCCAATAGCTGGGACTACAGGTGCGTACCACCACGCCCGACTAATTTTTTTTGTATTTTAGTAGAGACAGGGTTTCACCATGTTGGCCAGGATGGTCTCGATCTCCTAACCTCATGATCTGCCTGCCTGGGCCTCCCAAAGTGCTGGGATTACAGGTGTGAGCCACTACACCTGGCCAACAACCCAATTTAAGAAGTGGACAAAAGATCTAACAATATATTTCCCATAAAAAGATATATACGTGGCAAGTAAGAATTGGAAAAAATGTCAACTTCATGAAGAAAATGCAAATTAAAACCACAATAAGATACTACTACATACCCACTAGCTTGGCTAAAAATAAAAAGACTGACCATTCTAAGCTTGGGGAAGACGTGGAGGAAAAAACTCATACACTGCTGGTGGGAATGTAAAATGGGACAATCATTTTGGAAAACAATTTGGCTATTTCTTAGAAACTTAAACATACAACTACCATAAGACACAATTATTTCACTCATAGGAATTATCCAAGAGAAAAGAAAGTATATATCCAAACAAAGACTTGTAGACAAATGTTCATATTAGCTTTGCCAGAAACTGGGAACGACCTAAATGTCCCTCAACAGGTAAATAGATCAACACATTGTAGGATAACCATACAATTGAATACTACTCAGCAAGAAAAAGGAATGAACTATTGACGCACATAAAAACATGGATGAATCTTAAAATAATCATGCTGAGTTAAAGAAACTAGATTTTAGAAAGAGAACTCACCATATGACTTTATTTTTATAAAATCCAAAAAAGTCCATGCTAATGTTTAGTGACAGAAAGCAGACGAACATTTGCCTGTGGGAGGGCCAGAATCATGAGAAAACTTTTGGGAGTGATGAGGATGTGCATTCTCTTGACTGCAGTGGTAGTTTCCCAGGTGTGTATTTGTCAAGGCTGATTAAATTGTGCATTTTGAATATGTATATCTTATATTATGTTAATTAGACTTTACTAAAGCTGTAAAAATATTGTGAAACATGGTGACTTTTCGGAAAGGTATGTAAAGAAAAGGAGAGGAACTTATAGAAGTCAAACTAAATAGTGGTAAATAGCTGTTCCTTACCTTTTTAATTACTAAGGGATTCTCACTGGAAGTTTTGAAGCACTCTTTAATTTTTCTACTGGGTTCTGAAATAAAATTGAGGAAAAATGTATTTAGATTAAACTGAAAAAGAATTTATATCACATGATATATGTGTCAATTGCTGAAATAGATGAGAGTATTTCTGACTTTAAGGTCCATTCAGGAATCTGTTTATAAATATTAGGAAATTTGCAGGTAAATGGCATTATAATAACATAAAGTATTTGCATTTAAAAACTAGTTCTATGCCCAAGATGATGATATAAAAACACAAGGCAAATGCTTTCTTGATCTGGTTAAACTGATTTAAAATGTCTATATTTTAGGGAGGCCGAGGCGGGCGGATCATGAGGTCAGGAGATTGAGACCATCCTGGCTAACACGGTGAAATCCCGTCTCCACTAAAAAAATACAAAAAAATTAGCTGGGTGTGGTGGCGGGCGCCCGTAGTCCCAGCTACTTGGGAGGCTGAAGCAGGAGAATGGCGTGAACCTGGGAGGTGGAGCTTGCAGTGAGCGGAGATTGCACCACTGCACTCCAGGCTGGGTGACAGAACGAGACTCCGTCTCAAAAAAAAAAAAAAAGTATATATTTTAGTATAAGACATATTTTTCTCTGTTTCCTGTCCATATAAATGTCACTTTATCTAATTAAAGAGAATTTTTTTGTTATTTGACCTTTAGAGAGAAAGATGGTTTGTGCTGAATTACAATTACATTCTTTATTTTCTTTCTTCTTTTATCAGCCTCTCAACCCTACCCATTTCATACTCAGTCATATAACTAAATCCCCCTAAGTTACCCTAAAACCACTTAAAGTTTTACTTGATTTCCCTTTACATTAATTTATAGATAAAAAGATGACCTTTTCCCACATCTGCTATAGAAATCTTATTAGGTGGTGACACCTGATTCCCATCAAAGGCCTCTTTCTTGCAAATGCAGTTTTTAAGTTTCTTTGTTCTACAGTATGAAAAGGGACACAAGAAATAAGAGAAAATAAGTGGGCTTTGACTCTTCATTGCTAGCAGAAGGGAGGGAAGAGAAATTCTTGAAAGGATGAAATGAATTAAGTATGAAGACTTTAGAATGGTGTATGTCCACGTAGTGAGTACTCTAGCACTCTTATTGCTATCTTTAGAGATATATTTTACTGCATTATGCCATAATAATTTTCATGTATCCTGACAGTTTTAGTAATAGCATGTAAATTGTATGGGGCAAGAAAAAAAGAACTGGATATAATTTCTACCATGCAGAATCCCTTTCTTCTATTTTACCTTGCTCTTTGGATTTTTCCACATTTTACTTTTGATCAATGCCTTTTTCCTTCAATTCAGTAAAAATTAATTCAATTGTTTACTAAGGACCAGGCACTGTGCTGGGACCTGGGGAGAAAGAAGGATGGCAAAAACACAGAAAGCAATAACACAGGGCCTGACCTTAAGGAGATGACAGTCTCACGAGGACAATGTAAACATGCAATTTCATTCTTACTGCGTTTCCTGGACTCGATTTTCGTCTGACATAGTTTGCTAGTTTTGTAGGGATTAAAGACTAGGACCACACCAAATATGTCTTAGGCACTATTAATAATAATGGTAATAACATTTTTGACATCGTTGTGCTACTGAAATGAGATTAGAAGAGTGAAAAAAATTATATAACAAAATTTATGTTCCTCACAGTGAGGAAACTTGATGTAAAAACCACTGCAGCTATTTTAGCATCATATAGACTCCCCATACCCTTGTTTGCAGGAGGCATAAGGAAACATTTCATCAGTTCTAACTCAACTCACCAGAATGAGGCCGTGGAGGCACTTTGGCACTGTTTGGGGCTGGCGACACTCCTCTTACAGGGCTCTCCTGGCCTGCAGTGATGGGTGAGTAACTGCACTTGGCAAATGGTATCCTGTTCTTCTCTAAGTGGTTAGACTGGCCAACTCCCCACAATGTTCCAAATGCATTCTCATCATCATTCACAGTACAGATTGGAATGTTATTCAAGCCTAGGTGAGGAAAGATTAAAAAAAGAGACAGATCAAACAACCAGATTAGATGTTTGGAAGGTTTTCTTTGAATGATCAACAATTTCCCAACCAAATATCGTTAAATGCATGTAAAATGTTGGACTTCAAATTGTATAAACCAAAAAAAAAATTGTATTATGAACCAGTGCAAGGTAGACATTCTTTAAAAGTCAGTGTAGCCAATTATATGCTCCCTTAAAATCTCCTGCCATTTTGTCAGTCTTGAGAGATAGACCACATCATCAATCTTGTTCTGGGATTCAAGTGGAGTAGACTTTCTTCTATCCTGGACAAATCTCTCACTTCCCAAAGCTTGATAATAACTAAGAGGGTTTGTGCTAGCTGTCTTCATGAATGTCAGATTTAATTTTTTTAAAGCATCCAGAATGCCTCAATGTAACTAAGTCTTCTAGAAGAGATACACTGTCTCCTCCTTTGTCCTGGCAGAAGGTAAAAAGCTGTAGGAGCTGGAAATAGGAGACAGGATAAGGTAGATTGTGACAGAAGGAGGAAGGAGAAGTTGGTATAAAAGGAACTCCTTCCTCATATGAGATTTCTGGGTTCAGTCACTCTCCTAAAAATAACTATTCGCTTTTGGCTCAAATGTAGGATTTGGTTCAAATAATAAGTTATAGACAGGTTCTCTTTTCAATATCAATGCTAAGTCATGTGGAATTGGACAGCTTAGGAAATGGGGGTGTGCCAGGCATTGCTTTCTGTTAATCAATGAGTTATGACAGGTAGTAAGAGAAGGCTGCATTGTCTTCCCAGAAATTGCCAGGCAAGCTTCTGGATAATGTTTTCTACACTTGCTCATTTTTCCAAATCTCTCTCCAGTACCACTGGTTCACCTTATTCTTAACTGTCTTCTCACATAACATCAAAATCATCTTTGCTGGCAACTCTGTCTGAAATGTGCCCGATCACTGTCTGTCTCCTTATGTGCTTTTATTTTTTTCCACAGCATTTATCACATATCATAATACATCTGTTTGCACATTGCTTTTCTCAGCTGCATTAGAATGTAAGATTAAATTATTTAAGTTATAGATCTTAAATACACAATATGCAATGGTCACAAATTTAAAATCTACTTTTTTTTTTTTTTTTTGGAGACAGAGTCTCTCCCTGTCACCCAGGCTGGAGTGCAATGGTGCAACCTCCGCTCACTGCCACCTCCCGCTCCCAGGTTCAAGCGATTATCCTGCCTCAGCCTCCTGAGTAGCTGGGATTACAGATGTGCACCACCACGCTTGTCTAATTTTTTGTATCTTTAGTAGAGATGGGGTTTCACCATGTTGGACAGGCTGGTCTCGAACTCCTGACCTTGTAATCCATCCACCTCAGCCTCCCAAAGTGCTGGGATTACAGGCTTGAGCCACCGTGCCTGGCCCCATCTACATCTGAAATACACATTTAAGCTAATGCTTATTAGCTAATTTGGAATATTAGAATATCTAACAAATTAGCTTTGGAATTACAGTTTAAAATGTTAAAATGATTTTACATTTCTGATTTTAAGTAGAACACTATGAAAATATTATTAAGTTGGTAACCAGTAAAGAAATGGCTTAAATAATCTATCTATAAGTATAATTTATTTAACTTACAGGAGTTATTTACAGCTTAGTGAGAATTTTTTAAGTATGTAAAATATTTTTAAAAATCAAGTATATTTAATGAATAAGTGCCATTTAAAGCTTTTAAAGGTATTAACGAAGTTTGTAAATGGGACCAAATGTTAATCAAAGATTCCCCCCCACCAAGAAGTGAGTGTTAAAATTTGCTAGATTTCTAAGGCAGACAAATAATGTTGGAATTGAAAATTTTCTTTCAATTGAACATATATTACTATGAGCATGGCTTTGTGGCAGGAATTAGGGGAGAGTTGAAGCCATAAAAATTAGTCCCTTGCCTGCCAATAGTTTTATAGTATATGATAAGAAAATTTGAAGCAGAATGTGAAATAAAATATAGAAGAGGTATACATCAAGTGCTTTAAAGTATATAAAACCAGAAAAAAAACTATTCATTTTAATACTATTTGTTTTTCATAGGAAAAAAAACAGTTTCAATTAAAAATTAAATGTGGGTTGGCTGGGCGTGGTGGCTCATGCCTGTAATCCCAGCACTTTGGGAGGCTGAGGTGGGCGGATCATGAGGTCAGGAGATCGAGACCACCCTGGCTAACACAGTGAAACCCCGTCTCTACTAAAAATACAGAAAAAAAAAAAATTAGCCAGGCGCGGTGGCGGGCACCTGTAGTCCCAGCTACTCGGGAGGCTGAGGCAGGAGAATGGCATGAACCCGGGAGGCAGAGCTTGCAGTGAGCCGAGATAGCGACACTGCAGTCTGGCCTGGGCGAAAGAGCGAGATTCCGTCTCAAAAAAAAAAAAAAAAGAAAATTAAATGTGGGTTTTGAGATTTTTTCCCACATGTAGGTTGTGAAAAACTGTGCCCTCAGGTTTGGCCAAGATAATGCATTCCAAGGCCCTCTATGACTTCTTTACAGTGACATCTGTTTGCTTCCCCTTGGCCTTCATTTTCCTAATCTCCTTTAGGAATATGACTTTGCTCGTCACCTAGCCACTTTTCTTGAATTTGTTTCCCTCTGCTAGTTCTCTCTGTGCTGCTTAGCTGGACTTTCCTCACTCTACCCCAAGTTCAACCTTCTCTGCTTCTCTCTCTGCCCTGGCCTGTCCCTCATTCCTTCCCACTTTGATGACTGAATCAGTCTTCTAACTGATCTCCCAATGTCTAGTGAGGTCCTGCTCATCTTCCACTTTCTACAATGCAGCTAGAATGATTTTTTGAATGAAATCAATTAATTGTTCAGGGACACGGAACTGTGAGACTGCTGATGTAGAATATAAATCCTATTTAAAATCTGTCAGTAACTCTATAATTTTATCTGGATGCAATTTAAACTCCTTTCCTCCCACAATAATTTATCTAGCACCTCACTTGTGGCAACTACTCCTTAGCAAGTTGAGGTAAATCATGAACAAAACAGACACACCTTCATGGAGCTCACAGATTAGTGGAGGATTTCTGAAACTATTCAAATAATGAAGAAAATAACTATTACCACACCATAAGGCGTGGTAATTGCTGTAGTACATCCACCACCTACCTAGATCATGCCTTCAGCACCTAGGCTCTCAGCTCCCCAGCTCCACATATGTCAGTTACTTATGGCTCATTCTGAGTCCCTCTCCAGGAATTGCTCTTGGCTGAAGGGAGCTCTTGTACACAGTGAGAGCTCTTGTATATAGAGACTGGTTGGTGGGAATTACAAAGGCCTGGCCCCTTACCTGGAATTGAGACACCTCTGAAGGGATATCCCAGCTCCACTGCTCCTCGTGCGATTGGCTGAGGTCCCTATTGTATCTGCAGTTCCACTTCTCCTTCTACCCCGTTCTTCTTCCTTCACTTACTGCTTTCTTATCAATGTTTTCCCAAAAGCACTTCCTAATAAAGCTCCTTCACAGCAATCTCCACCTCAGATTCTATCTAAGACAATTACTTTAAAGAAAAATATAGAGTACTATGAAAAAATACCATAAGAAAATCTAATTTGGATTGAGGATGTGAAGCCTGAAAAGTCTCTCTGAAATGATATTTAAACCAAAATGAGGAACCACAAATAATGAGGGGAGGTTTATTATTAGAGGGAAGAGTATGTGTGGAAATCCAGACGGAGGTGGGAAAGGGCTTGTGACATGTTCAAGCAACTTAAGACAAGTCCACTGTGGCATATGCCTAACGGCGGAGGGGATTGATAGGAGATGAGACCACATAATAGGAAACATTTTAGCCTATGTCAAAATTAACCACTTTATCCTAAATGCATGGGAAGCCTCCAAAGGATTTTCTGTAGGATAAACAGTCTCTCTCTCTCTCTCGCTCTATATATATATATATGTTTCTTTTTTTTTTTTTTTTTAAAGAGACAGGGTCTTGCTTGTCACCCAAGCTGGAGTGCAGGGGCACAATCATGGCTCATTGCAGCCTTGAACTCGGGGGCTCAAGTGATCCTCCTATGTCAGCTTCTGAGTAGCTAGAACTACAGGTGCACCACCAACTCCTCGCCTCAAGCGATCCTCCCACCTTGGCTTCCCAAAGTGTTGGGATTGCAGGTGTGAGCTACTGAGCCTGGCCTAAACAGTCAAATTTACATTTTAATATGATCTTTCTGGTTGTTCTATGGAGAATAGACTGGAGAGAGGGCAAGAGTGGAAGTAAAGCTGCTATGAGGGCTACAAATTGCAAAGTAGTAGTCAAAGCAGGAGATAATAGTGGCCTAGAATGGAGCTGTGACAGTAGCCATGGAGAGAAGTGGCTTAATTTACAAAATATTTAGAAGGAAAATGAGAAGATCAAGTGAAGGTATTGGAAGGGGAAGAGAATGAAGGAGAGGAGTTAAAGAAGAACTTCAATTTTACAAACTTAAAATTTACAATACCATTTATTTGTTAGGATACACTGGTTGGGGGACCTTGCTTTTGAAGGAAGATCAAGAGTTCAGTTTTGAAGAGCACAGTTCAAGGTGCCCATGAGGCATTCCGTGCCTTGCAAGTAGACAGTTGAATATACAGGTCTAAACTTTTGAAGAGGTGTCTGAGTCCGAGATACATATTTGAAAAATATTTGGTCTATAGAGGGTATTTGAAACTTGTGAATGAACGTATTTGCCTAGCATCCCAGTACAGATTAAAAAGAGAAAACAGCCAAGGACTGAACTGTGAGGGACTCCAGCATTTACTGAAGAACAAAAATTAAGCTAGGAAGGAGAAGGCACAGAGGTAGAGGAAAAACAACTGAAGCATATGTTGTTACGGAATCTACATTTTTTTAAAGGTGAAGAAAGAAAGAGAGAGAGGGAAAGAGAGAGAGGAAGGGAGGGGTGGTTAGCTGTGCCAAATGCAGCTAAGGGGTCAAGATGAGGATTGCAGTGTAGTGGATATCTGTCAGTTCTGCCCAGGACCTGTTTCTATCTTTCCTTAACAACAGTACCCAGGTTATTTTGCTTCATTATCCTCCCCTTATCTACCACTCTGCAGCCCCCGCAGCCCCTGCAGCCATATGTTCTGGGGAAGATTGAACCCATTCCCCTTGCTGTAGTGATTGGTTATTTGAACCATGGCCTACTAATCTGTGCATGCCACTTCCCTGTCCATGAAGATTCATTCAAGGGTAGCATGAGATCTGGTGTGTGCTGGTAAAATGAAAATGTAAAGAGAATTTGGCTGAAATCTGCTGGGAAAGAAGTCAGAGTAGCATGCAGATGTGAAACTAAGAACTGATGTAGCTATGTTGCCACTAGGAGAGGAGCAAGCCAGCTCTAGGATGAGTCTGGAATTGTGGAAGGCAGAGAGAAGAGCTTTTAAAAAGCAGGTTGTTTAAGCGAGCCATCAAATCAAACCTAAAGCCCACCTCCCTGATGGACTTTCCAGTTACTTGAGCCAATAGATCCTCTTTGCACTGGATTTGTCTAACTGAAGGATAGTGGTAACCTTAGCAAGCCCGGCCTATGCAGAATGGTGGATGAAAAGGCCAGGCTTCGGTGGGCTGAAGAATGGCTCCAAGGAGAGGAAGTAAAAACCATGAATGTAGACATTTATTTTGATTGTGAAGAAATATAAATTCCCTAGCACGATATCCGGAGCCTGCCTAAATCTGGCCTCTTATCCACTTCTCCACCTCGACTTCCCATTATCCCTTCCCTCCTCCCCACATGCTCCATAACAGGCATACGGAACTTCTTCTACAAAGTTTCCTAATATTCTTTTGCTGTTCTCTTGCCCTCCTTGTTTGTATACTTAACCCTGATGTAGACATTATTGTTACTAATGTCATTTTACAAAGTGGCTTGACCAGCCAGATAGTCCAGCTCCTGAGGGCAGGCTCTTGGCTATATTTTCATTCCAAATAAATGTTTGTTGAATGAATGAATAAATGCATAGATGGCTGAATTAATAAAGAGATGATCAATATTCATGCCTTTAAATATCATTTCTATGCTGACGACTCCCAATGTGCATCTCTACTCCTAAGTTCCCATTTGAGACTCAGACATAGATTTCTATTCTAGGTTTGGGATTGTGGGCAGCTCATTTCCATTTGGATGCCTGATGCTACTACACATGCAGTACGTATACCACCAAATTGATTTTATTGTCTGACAAGAATGTGAGCTCCATTAGGGCAGGAACATTTTTTCCTCCCTCAGAAACTTTGATCTATCTCCCAACTATCTAGAACCAAGTTTCTTATATATTTGAAATTGAATAAATATCTGCTGAGTGAAATGGCTTCACCTTCTCCCTTTCAGCTTTCCTGTTTCATCATTTTTTAGTTATACTAACTAAGGGTGGAGAAGGGAGCAAAGGGTGTGTGATTTGTTCATCTTCACCTTCTATACTAATCAGTTACCAGGACCTTTTCATTTCTTCCCTACAAACTCTCTCTAGCCTCATATTCTGCCATTGCTTGGTCCCGTTGCCAAGAGCATAGCAGGGACGTTTGTCCTCGTGTATCTGCACAGGTGCAATAGCCTCCTAATTCTCTTCTCTATCCCCAGGCTCTGCCCTTTTTTCAACAAAGCTTGGTTTATTTCTATCATGACATTTTTTTTTCATTTTTAATTTTACACTTGATCTTAGCCAAAAGGCCGAGAACAATTAATTTTTATTTTTATTTCAATGTTTTTTGGGACACAGGTGATTTTTGGTTACATGGATAAGTTCTTTTTTTAACTTTTAAGTTCAGGAGTACAACTGCAGGTTTGTTACATAGATAGGTACACTTGTGTCATTGGGGCTTGTTGTACAGATTATTTCATCATCCAGATGGTAAGTCTAGCACCCATTAGTTATTTTTCCTGACACTCTCCCTCCTCCCAGTCTCCACCCTCTGAATGGCCCCAGTGTGTGTTGTTCCCCTCTGTGTGTCCCTGTGTTCTCATCATTTAGCTCCCACTTACAAGTGAGAACCTGTGATATTTGGTTTCCTGTTCCTGCATTAGTTTGCTGAGGTTTATGGCTTCCAGCTCCATCCATATCCCTACTAAGGACATGATCTCATATTTTTATGGCTGCAGAGTATTCCTTGGTGTATATGTACCACATTTTCTTTATCCAGCCTATCATTGATGGGCATTTAGGTTGATTCTATGTCTTTGCTGCTGTGAATAGTGCCGCAGTGAACATACAGGTGCAGGTGTCTTTATAATAGAATGATTTATTACTAGCTAAGTTCTTTAGTGCTGATTTCTGAAAATTTTGGTGCACCCATCACCCCAGCAGTGTACACTGAACCCAGTATGTAGTCTTTTATCCATCACCCCCTTTTCAACCTTCCCTCTGAGTCCCTAAGTCCATTATATCATTCTTATGCCTTTGCATCCCACTTGTAAGTAAGAACATATATCTTTGGTTTTCCATTCCTGAGTTACTTCACTTAGAATAATGGACTCCAGCTCCATCCAAGTTGCTGCAAAATACATTATTTCATTCCTTTTTACTGCTGAGTAGTGTTCCATGGTGTATATATACCACATTTTTTTTAATCCACTTGGTTAATGAGCACTTAGGTTGGTTCCATATCTCTGTAATTGTGAACTGTTCTGGTATAAACATGCATGCACATGTGTCTTTTTCATATAATGACTTATTTTCCTTTTAGTAGATATCCAGTAGTGGGATTGCTGGATTGAATTCCTTAGTTCTTTAAGGAATCCACTTACTGTTTTTCCACAGTGGTTGTATACTAGTTTACATTTCCACCATAAGTGTAAAAGCATTCCCTTTTCACCATATCCATGCCAACATCTACTGTTTTTTGACTTAATTATGGCCATTCTTACAGGAGTAAGGGGACATCTCATTGTTTTAATTTGCATTTCCCTGATAATTAGTGATGTTGAGCATTTTTTCATGTTTGTTGGCTGTTTGTATATCTTCTTTTGAGAATTCTGTATTCATGTTGCTTGCCCACTTTTTGATGGGATTATTTGTTTTTTTCTTGCTGATTTGTTTGAGTTCCTTATAGATTCTGGATATTAGTCCTTTGTCGGATGCATAGTTTGCAAATATTTTCTCCCACTCTGCAGGTTGTCTGTTTGCTGATTATTTCTTTTGCTGTGGAGAAGCTTTTTAGTTTAATTAGGTCCCATTTATTTATTTATTTTTGTTTTTGTTGCATTTGCTTTTGTGGTCTTAGTCATGAATTATTTGCCTAAGCCAAATGACATTGGTTTTTAATATCACTTTTTCTGTCACCTCAGAAATATGACACATTTCCATCTGCTGGAGCTCACTATCGCAGCATTTCTCTTGGGGATAAGAATCTCAGGGATGGGTGTGAGGGTCTATTTTGATTACACCCAATAGCCAGTGTTCATATGCTACTTTGTCGGGGGTGGTATCACACAGTCACCCCATCCTAGGTGAATTGGCTGGTTCACCGTATGAAGTCCAAACAATTCTGCTTGTTTTCCATATATTTCATAACCTTAAGAAATGTACCTCTCAAAACATCAGAACCCTTTTCTCTGTGTACCTCTCAAAACATCTCAGAATGCAAGATGTGTTTAAAAACTGTATACTTTTAAAATTCTTTAATCCAAGCTCGATTGAACTGCCTCCCTCAAAAGAGAAATGCTGTTATTAATGTCTAATTTTGAGCAATTCTATTGTATAAAGTTAAAGTAAAAGGTAGGAAAAGAGAGGAAGGGAAGAGAAGAAAGGGAGGAAGGAAGGGAGTGAATGAGGGCAGCAGGCAAGGAGGGAGGGAGCAAAGACAAGACAGAAGGGAAGGAAGAAAGAGTAAAACATATGTTTCCTTAGAGATGATATTTAGCATGTAGATGCTAGCATGGATGTGTGGATTGTTAAAATACTGAAATATTTTTATATCAATTGGTCAAGGCTGCCCTGAGCTCCCTGAGTGGTCCCCATTTTCCTAGCCACTTTGGCCCCTCTCCAGGCCCCTGTCCTAACAATCAAGCAATTTAAGGGTTACTGTCCAACACAGAGAGGGACTGCAGGCCTCTGCTCTCACTCCAGTGCTGGCATCTAGTCCCAACAGTCAATGCCCATATCTCTGCAGTGGTTAATTATTTTGAATAGCAGTGTTGTGTTTACCTGCCAGAATTATCAAATAGCCCAAGTGTAGAGAATAGAAACACATACTAGGACCTTAAGTCACCTTACCTTTGATGTGGCGGACTCTTCTGGGATGAGGGGTGTGCCTGACTAGAAAGCAGCTTACATTTCTAGCCATAATATGGCTGCCTTTGCCCTCGATCTGAAGAGCAGATGTCAGGGGGTTGAGGTTCATATTTGTGGCCTGTTTATTTTCCCCTCTTCACTGTTGTCACAAAAGTTTTTGGGGTCTAACTTGATTGACCTCACTTCCAGATGTGCTCAGACCCTGAAATCACAAAATGACAAACATTCTGACAAGAGTTTCTTGTCACTTTCTTATATATAAAACATTTCTCCATCTTCTTTGCTTGAACTAAATTGTTTCTCATGTTACAGCAATGTGAGGCTATTTTGTTTTCAGACCAAATTTTTGTAAACGTTGAAAAGTATAGGCATGGGTGGATCATAAAACATTTACCTAGGGGAAAATCAAAGTGTTTAATTTTGAAATATTTATATTTGTAAAAAGTATAAAGTATATTCTGTTTTTAATTTCATTTGAGCTCACTTTGTTGACTTACCAGCAAAAAAGTATTACATGATTATCAATTTTGATATAGTAAATTTAAATGAAGACTTTTAAATACAATACTCACAAATGTACCTTACATTGAATTAATTTTAAGTCCCTTCATATTGTACTTTTAAAACCCAGCATCTTAAAATGTATATCATCTTCGGAGAGAATGGTAAAGCCCAAAGAAGGAAAAAAATCCAAAAGAGTGATGTATCTGGAGATGATAAACCAGAGAACCTTTGCCATGTTGTTGTTTGCAATATTGAGTAATAGTTAACATTTTTAGACACTTACGGTGTCATAGACCTGGGAGATTAAAGATAATGTTATGTATCTTGGTGAATTCACAATCATGTGAAAAAGAACATTTCCGGATTAAGAACATAGAAAGTCATTTTTTAAACTTTCTTGAAAATAGTATACTTTTGAAATCTAAGAAGGATGATTTTCTGGTGCCTGTTGTATTTTTTCTATCTTATATGGAAATCTTATTCATTGTAGCAGAATTGGGAAATACACATTTTATTTATAACCATGGCAGAGACTTTTTGGGTTAGAATAATTTGCAGTGTCAAAAAATGTTCATGTTCTAGAAATTGATCTCAGGATTTTGTTGGGATGGATGCTTTTAGATCGTTGACTATCTTTTTAGACCAAAGCAATCTATGTTTAAGTGTTTCATGCTATATACTTAGACTGTATGGTGTATAAATTCCCAGACTTGTTGCCACAGAACATCTGGTTTTCAGGAACTTCAGTTTGATATATACAAATGCTAAAATTATCCTAGGTTGGGTAAAATATATGTAGACATTAAATGCAGAAAATATCTGTCTAGCAATAAAAAGTATATTTTCAGGCCGGGTGCAGTGGCTCACGCTTGTAATCCCAGCACTTTGGGAGGCCGAGGCGGGCGGATCACGATGTCAGGAGATCGAGACCACGGTGAAACCCTGTCTCTACTAAAAATACAAAAAAAAAAAAAAATAAGCCTGGCGTGGTGGTGGGCGCCTGTAGTCCCAGCTACTCGGAGAGGCTGAGGCAGGAGAATGGCGTGAACCCGGGAGGCGGAGCTTGCAGTGAGCCGAGACTGCGCCACTGCACTCCAGCCTGGGCGACAGAGCAAGACTCCGTCTCAAAAAAAAAAAAGTATATTTTCATATTGCTGTTTATGAATACCACAGTGAGGAGCTAGTTCTAACCTCTTTGTTTAAATCACACTTTAGACTTACTCATTCTTTTGGTGTGGGACCTTTTGTACAATTAAGCCAGTAAATTTGCTTTTTACTTGTATTGAGGGGAAAAGAGTACAGCAATTTGGAGAGTGAAAAAGACATTAAACCAGAAATTTAAAGATAGGATTCATGGTCCCAGATTTGCCATTAACCAGCAAAGTGACCACAGATTAATTGTTTTATTGCCTAGATTTCAGTCTGTTTATCTATAACCTGATGAAATTGACTTAAATGTTAGCTGATATTATTCAGTTATTCTATATGTGTCTGTCCCACATCAATTCTCTTAGATTAAAGGGTAGTGATACACTTTAAATTTTGAAAAAAAAAAAAAAGTCAACAAGAAAACAATGTGTATTTCATTTTCTTAAAACAGACTTACTTATTTGGCTTTTACATACTCTTGAAAAAAGAATGAACTTGAGGACTATTAACTAAATCATACCTAAAATTTTAGAACATTATTCTAATGATGAATTTAAAATTATACCTGAGGACAATATTAAAAGCAGGTGATCTTGCTGACAAGAACTCAAGTCTGTTGATAACCCTCCCAGCCTCGTAATATGTCTAGACTGAGTTTTTGTTGATCTCCTTAAATCTCTGCACTTAAGCTAGAAGTATTTGGTTGGTAGAGACAGACCAATCTCGAACGCTTCCAAAAGAATATAGCTGTCTTTATCCAGTTTCTCACACTCTTACTCCAAGGAACCTGTGTGGTTCCCTGGTTGTTAAGATATGTTACATAGTTTAGCAAGGTGGTAACATTCCTTAGAAAAATCTAAGTTCTAGAACCTCTTACCCGCTATTCTTCTCAGACCTCCAGTTACCCACTTGACAAAACCACGTGGCCACAAATGGTTTTCCTCAATTTTGGACATATAATAGAGTTAAATCCAATGCAAGAGAAAGAAAAAGAAGAAAAATAAAACAAAGAGCAATATAAATCAAATTTATAATTTTTCCCACAATTTTGCTTAAAGAACAGTTATGATATAACCAAACATAGCTTAATCCAAAACCAATGGGGAGAAGGTATACATGCTTTTAAGGAGTTTCTAATAATTGTGAATGGAATATACTGCTCTGGTAGTCAGGATGTCTGTGCTGATGACTTGTTCAACAGCCATGAAAAAATATTGAAATGTTAATTAGAAGTCATAGAGAAACACACACACGTACATGTCGTGCTTCACAAGACTTTTCAGAATACACATGATTTTGAATTTCTGAATTACAATCTCTGAGAGCAATATAGACAATTTCTGAAAGGCAAATACTAGCTTAAAACAATGCAAGGATAGAGCCTAATTTGTCTATTTTCTTGACTGGCCCAAGAATTAAAGCCTTAATTGCCTTTGCCTATAACCCATTCTTATGCCGTATGCCTCCCTGTTTTACTGTAGTTTATGGGGAATTTTATGGGAGATCTAATTGACTTTCTAAGGTAATTTTCGTATTCTGAGATTTTTAGTTTTCACTTTGTATCAGTTGAGAAATTTTTTACACAGCTAATAACAGAGAACAGAAATAGTGTTTTAAGTAAGATAGACATGTATTTCGTCCTCACATGGAAGAGTTCAACCATCTAGGGTTGGTATGGAAGCTTTATGAAGCATCATTATGGACCTCGGCTTCATCTATGTTTTAGGTCCATCTTTCTTAATATTAGGCTTCCGTTTTTGAAATTATCCCTTGTTCAAGATGATTCCTGAAGTTCCAGTCATCCAAGATGGCTCCTATATTTGCACATATCAAATCTGTACTCCAAGCAGGAAACAAGAGGAAGGTTGGGGAGGTAAGGGCTGACAAGGGCACATGCTAGCTATCTGCTCTTTGTAAGAGCCTTCTCATGAGTCTCAGACAATAATCTAGGTTGCATTGACCATTTATAGCTACAAGGAAGGATAGAAAATGTAGTTTCTTAACAGGGCACATTGACATCCCATTCTAAAACAGGGGCTCTAACAAGAGAGGGAGAAAGTGTATATTGGGTTATAAAAAGCAATCTCAACCACAGATCCTGACATTAATACCTAACTCTGGGTAGGAGAAGTCTACGCTCTGTGTGCTGTGCTTTCTCTTAGAGAGGGCCACTAGAGATAAACATGTATTTGGCTGTGTAACTATGTTATTTTCCATTTATGAAGCCCCATGGAGAATTTTCCTGTCTCATTACTAGGAAAAAAATGATACAACTGGCTTGTTTGCATTAATTTTGTCAGAATCAAAAAGACAGAGGTTGCTCTGATGCACTGCTCAGGGTAGCATAGGTATCCTTGTTGCCTTGGATACTCTATTATTTTAGCAAAGAAAATAGATGGAAAGTTTTTTTGGAATATGTGCATATATTTATGAATGGTAATTAGTGATTTTTAAACATTATCTAGGGTCATGATAAGCAGGAAATCCACAGGTTTTTCACTGCCCACAGATATTTTGAAAATTGTTATGGACTGAGTTGTGTCCCCCAACAAATTCGTATCTTAATCTCTAACCCCCAGTGTGACTGCATTTACAGATAAGGCCCTCAAGGAGATGACTAAGGTTAAATAAGGTCATAAGGGTTGGACCCTAATCTTATAGGACTGGTGTCCTTATATGAAAAGGAAGAAACACCAGAACCCTCTCTGTCTCCTTGCATGAGCTGGCCATGTTAGGACAAAGCAAGAAAGGGACATCTATCACCAGAAAGTGGCCCATCAGCAGACATTCAATCTGCCAGTGCCTTGATCTTAACCTTACCAGCTTCCATAACTGTAAGAAATAAGTTTCTATTGTTTCTAAGCTGCCCAGTCTGGGGTATTTTGTTATAGCAGCCCAATTTGACTAAGACAAGGCTTCACCAAAAACTAAGCCTGCCAGTACCTTGATCTTGGACATTCAGCCTCCAGAACTTTGAACATATAAATTTCTGTTGTTAAAGCCACTCAGTCTATTGTATTCTCTAATGGCAGCACAAGCTGACTGATACAAATGTAAATATGCAGGATACTCTGTAAGGTCTGTTCTCTCCATGAATAAGCAGTGTGGCCACATCTCAGAGCTGTGAACTAGTTAGGCCTATTCATTTTGATCACCTAAAATCCTCACTTTGCATTTACTATAAAAATGCCACAGGTGTCTGATTAACATATGAGAAAGCAATGTAAGTGATTTCTGAAAGGAAAGGATGCTAATTTAACATAATGAAAGAATAAAATTTAATTTCATCTGGTGCCTTGAACACGCTATATTCTGTTCTGTCAATTTTGAAAGCATATGGTTCAGTCTCGAATTTGTAACAAATATCTACAATCACAGAACACAGTACTTTTCACTCTGTGATCTCCAGAGCACAACAAAAATGCTGACATAAGTGTCATAGAAAGAATTCTACAATGGCCGCCAAGATTTCCTCCCCATGGTGTACATACTCTGTGTTATCGCCTTCTCTTGAGTGTGGGTAGACCTGTTAATATGATAAATATCACTCCTGCAATTCGGTTGCATTTTCTGGCAAAGATGAAGAGATTTTACAGATATAAAGTCCCTAATCGAATGACTTTGAGTTTATCAATCTCTGTTAATCAAAAGGAGATTATATTGGCCTGGCCCAAACTAATCAGATAAGCCCTTTAAAAGAAGAAGATTTAGGCCTTCCCCACTATCAGAGATGCTCCTTTGCTTACCTTAAAGAAGCAAGGCATTATGAGTTCTAAAGCTGGGAGGAAGTGAATCTGCAAACAACCATGACAGCTTGGGAGAGACCTCAGAAGAAGACCCAAGCCACAGCACATACCTTGATTGCAGCCTTTTGACAGTTCTCACCCAGCCTTTTCCAAAGACTTCCTGTTAGTCATACCTTCCTCTAAGAATATGAGTAACTCAAAACTTCAAAAGAATTAAAAAGAAGCTCTTCAAAAAAGGTGAATACACCCTTAGAGTTCTCTTCATGGGGCAAAATCTGGGTTCACATTGGATAGATAGAAAATATAAAGCTTCAGGCCAGGCATGGTGGCTTATACCTGTAATCTCAGTGTTTTGGAAGACTGAGGTGGGAGGACTGTTTGAAGCCAGGAGGTCAAGACCAGCCTGAGCAACATAGCAAGACCCTGTCACTACAATAAAAATTTTAAAAAAGAAAATATAGTTTCTTGTCAGAAGAGCACTGTAGCAAAACTCCTAAGCCCAGTTGCTTACCTTGTTATTGTCCAGTCATAACCACCCCATATGATCATCTGAGAGCCTCTTTTGGCAGGCATAGGAGTCCTGTGGCTAATAACGTTCTCTTGCTGATAACATTGACTTTTCTGTTCTTCTCAGGACTTATGTAATTAGATGAATTAAGATTATCTCTAGAGTCTCTTCTGGCACTATGATTTGATTTTGTTTTCTTCTGTGAGGTAGAATAATATTATTTTCAGACACACGAAAAAATACAACAAAACCGTCTTTGAAATTTATAATTCCTTGATATCAAAAGATGATGGAACAGGAAGTTCTAAGCCCTCATCTCCCTATAGCAACAATGAAATACTTAACAATGATAAGTTAACAATGATATGCGGAGCAAAATATCTTTGCACATATTTCAGATTGCAGTTAAGAAGTACCCCCAGACAAGCAAAAATACTGATATCAGCCACACTGAAATGAGTTGGAAGAGCAATTTTACTTTACCATCAGCCCCTCCCCCAAGTTGGCACAGCTCTGAGCTGGGAGAAATTGCCTCAGCTTGTGGATGCTCCATTCAGGTGTAAAAAGAGAGTGGAGCATATATTCATCATTCCTGGCATTTTGGCACAGTGCTCAAGGGACTTCTTTCTGCCATGCCTCTCTCAGAACACTGAGAGAATCAGAATAGTTTAAATTCCTAGGGGAAGTCAAGAATAAGGAAAAGAGGTGAGTAGCTCACCGCAGCTGGCACAATTCTGCAAGATCGGGAAAAGATACATAACCCTTAAACATCTTCCCCAGGAGGAAAGGAGGGAAGTGAAGTAAACATATCCCTAGAAAAAAAATGAGAGGCTCCCGAAATCTCTAGCTAGGCTGATTGGTGAAGGGCTTTCCATGTTGAACCCAGCCCTAACGAATGGGAGAGGTGGCTATTTCTTCAAATATACAGACACCAACACAAAGCTACAAGAAATATAATGAGTTGCAGAACTATGACACAAACAAAGAAGAAAGAAAAGCACTAGCAACTGGTCTTAAGAAAAGAGAGATCTGTGAATTGCCTGACAATTCAAAATAATCATTTCATAGAAACTCAATTAGTTATATATGGCAATGCAGATAAATAACTAAATGAAATCAGAAAAATAAAACATAAACAAAATGAGAATATAAACTTAAAAACTATAAAAAAGAACCAAACAGAAATTCTAAAGATAAAGAATATAATAATTGAACTGAAAATTTTACTAGAGGGACTCAGTGGCAGATTAGATCAAGCTGAAGAAAGGCTCAGTAATTTTTGAATACATGTCATTTAAAATTATCCAGTCAGGCTGGGCATGGTGGCTCATATCTGTAACCCCAGCACTTTGGAAGTTTGAGGCAGGTGGATCTCCTGAGTTCAGGAGTTTGAGATCATCCTTGGCAACATGGTAAAATCCTGTCTCTACCAAAAATACAAAAAATTAGCCAGGCATGGTGGTGCCCCTGTGATCCCAGCACCTGGGTGGGAAGGAGGTGGGAGAATTGCTTGAGCCTGAGAGGTGGAGGCTGCAGTGACCCAAGATTGTGCCACTATACTCCAGCCTGGGTAACAGAGTAAGATCCCATCTCAAAAAAAATAAAAAAAAATTTAAAAGTATCCAGTCATAGGAACAAAGGTAAAAAGAATGAAAAAGAGTGAAGAAAGACAAAGGGACTTACGGAACACCATCAAGCAAATTAATATATGAATTATGAATGTCCCAGAAGAAGAAGTGAAAAAGAAAGAGGCAGGAAGCTTATTTAAAGAAGAATGATTGAGCCAGGTGTGGCGGTGGATGCCTCTAGTCCCAGCTACACAGGAGGCTGAGAGAGGAGAATGGCTTGAGCCCAGGGCTGTAGTGTGCTATGATTATGTCTGTGAAGAGCCACTGCACTCCAGTCTAGTCAATATAGCAAGATCTCATCAAGAAAGAAAGAAAGAAAGAAGAAAGAAAGAAAGAAAGAAAGAAAGAAAGAAAGAAAGAAAGAAAGAAGAAAGAAAGAAAATGAGAAAGAAAAAGAGAGAAAAAAGAAAAGAGAAAAAAGAAAGAGAAGGAAGGAACGAAGGGAAAGAAAGAGAGAGAAAGAAAGGGAGAGAGAAAAAAGAGAGAAAAAGAAAGAAAGCAAGAGAAAAAGAGAAAGAAAGGAAAGAAGGGAGGAAGGGAGGAAGGGAGGGAGGAAAGGAGGAAGGAAGGGAGAAAACGGAATGGAGAAACAAAGTGGAAAAACAAAGAAGGAAGGTTTGTTGAAAACTTCTAAATCTGGAGAGGAAAATAGTCATCCAGATTAATGAAGCTCAAAAGATCCCAAACAGTATAAACCTAATCAAATCCACACCAAGACACAACATAATCAAATTTTCAAATGTGAAAGAGAATACTGAAGGCAGCAAAAAAAAGTGACTCATGATGTACAATGCAGCCTCCCTAAGTCCATCAGCAGATGTTCCAGTAGAAACTTGCAGACTAGGAAGGAGTGGGATGATATATTCAAAGTGCTAGGAGAGTTTGTTATTTTTCCCCAAGAGATCAGATTGGAGGCATTGTTAGCATGCCTCTCCCACTTGGAAAGACAAAATAGTGTGTAGAGATTCACACGTGAACTTTCTTCCAAGAAGCAAACACAGGAACGTAATAAGAAAATTGAAAGCCACAGACTATTTGAAAGAAGCATTAGGCTGTAGCTTACGCTGTGAGCCAACTAGAAAACTGTAAGTCCCAAGAGTGTGAGAAGGGGATAGACTACCTCTGGAACATATACTCCCACTGGGAAACCTGGCAATCCAGGCCATGGGGGAAGGCCTTAACTCTACCCAGTGCTGGAGCTGACTTGGTGAGTGGTAGGGAGTATATGAGAAGAATTGACATTAGGACAGGCTTTTATTTATTTTCAGTCTCCAGCAGGGTGGAGGGAAGCCATTCCTGATCCTACCTCACAGGGGACCTTGCCGAAATCTACCAGCTAACTCAGGTGGCAGTCACAGGTAGAAGGAAGCTCCCAACTGAGATTCATGATATAATCTTCAGTGGAGACAAACCCCCTTGGCCAGAGCTGAGGGTTGAGTGGGAAGTGTGCTGCAGCCACAGGCACAGGAGCTGGGCCCCCCTGCTTCACAGGCAAACCAGGAGAGGCATGGCCTGAAAGCCATGGTTGCTGTCTCCTTGGGGGAAGAAATATGGCCTGCGGCACTTTTGAGTTCTGAGCACAGACTGTGTGGAACCTAGCTAGCTGTTGCTAGTGGAATGCTGCAAGTGTGAGACTGGCCTTGCCCAGTGAGTGGGAGCTGGGTGGAGCTTACTGCCACCTACTACTCTCCACTCTCCATGTGGACTCTTCTGTACAGCAGAGGCAACTGTGCTCTTCCCTGGAACGTTACCCTCATAGCCAGAGAACTGCTCTATAATACCCAGTGGGGCCACTGCTTTTGCTCACACGTGGAGGGCCCAAGCGCAGACTTGCCTGACCCAGCTCCCACTTGCCTTTGCCCATCCAACCACCCTGACAGCTTCAACAAAGGACAAAAACTTTTGTGGGTTCTGTGTGGCCCCATCCATTTCCTGAGTCACCAGAGTACATCTTCTGGATAACATAAGGCAAACACAAATCCCACTGCTACCACTGCAGCTGGTGCTCTTTTGCAAGCACCATCTCCTGGCTGGAGGCCAAGAGTCACAGTTCATTACAGTCTCTACAGGCACAATAACAGTGTGCAGAAGGGAGAAAATTTGTGTGTAACCTCAGCTATCACCATTGCCTGTATCATCCTGGCTAACCAAGAGGTCCTGAGTCTGTGCACATGACCAGTTCCTTACTAATACAACTGACATTTGAGAAAGCCAACGATACAGTAAGGCAACTTGTATTTAAGGAATCTCACAAACTGTATGTCACTCCCCTGCCACCCTTTTCAGAGCTGGCACTGATACCCACTGCTGGACACCTTGAATACGGATCACATCACTGGACCCCTTACAGACATTCCCCAACACCACTCTGGAGTGTGGCAGTCCCACTGGGCAGCTAGACCCAGAAGAGCAGCAACATTCATAGTAGTCTGGCTCTAAGGGACTCCTACTCCTAGGGGAAGAGGAAGTGCACCACATCAAGGGATTTTTGCAACTCTCAAGTCTAACACAAATTCATAACTTTATAAACTGCCTATGCTCCATTGGTAACTGGGCGTTGTGTATGCTCAGTTGACTACCATGAATAGATAATCCCCCAAAATAAGTGACACTGAACTAATGACTGAAGGTGCTGACCATTTCTGTCGCAACAGAAATTGCCTGAAGGGCCAAGGGCTTCTCAGTCAAGAAGTTATTTTTTTTAAAAAACACCCTTTTCAGGAAGATTGCATAAGTTAACTAGCTTTTTTTAGTGCAATAATGGAACCAAAGTGTTGTCCTCTTCTAAACAAAGGTAAGCAGGTTCGGGTTAAAGATAACAATTCAGCTACTTTTGTTGCCCTTTCTCATTTTTATGTCCCTTAATCACATTTCCTACCCCTTCCAGTTATTTCAAAGGAGAAAAAAGGCTGCCTTTTATATATATATATACATATATAAAAGGCAGCCTTATAAGGAATGACAGTTACTAAATGGATTCTATGGATGTGTACTTTATTAGAATTGTTTAGCCTAATCATTAGAATGGAATCATTTAGAATCATTACATGTGTATCCTTGGTTAAAGGAGATGCAGTTAGTACAGATTTTTATGTGCATTCCTAGGAAATTCTTAGCCACATATTTCTGTTTTTGTGCATGGTGACCTCATAAGTAGACACCAAAAACTGAATCACAGTGGCTGAGTAAAATGAAAATTTTGCAGCTTCCTTCATGTAAATATAATGCCCAAAGGGAGAAAGTTACATCTACAGCTACTGCTATTCATCTGGTCTTCAACCTAAAAAAGAAAAATTGGAAACTGCTCTCCTAGCCCTTAGGGGAATCATAATTTTGACAATTCTAATACTAGTTTCTGACATTCCTATAAGAAATCGTTTCCTCTGTTGTCTAGAGATTGGTAGTACATCATATAAAGCTCTCAAGTTCCTTTCAAAGGAAAGTGTTATTTGAAAGATTTAATAATTTAAAAAGACAAATTGACCAGAAACATCACCTCCCTTTCCCAGTGGAATGGGGTCCACTTGTTTTCTCAGCCTGCATTGCCTTTGGATGTCTGTGTCTTCTGATAATTTAGGTCAAATTCTTTCTAACTTGTGTTGTGTTTGGCCTGGGTGAAGTTGGTCTCTTTATTATTATGGGTTGCAAAGCTACTGGTGCTTCCAGGATCATTGGTATTGACATTAACAAATTGAAGAAGGCCATATCTTTGGGAGCTGCTGAATGTTATCAGTTCCAGGGATCTTGAGAAGCCTATCTGAGAGGTGCTCATCAAAATGAGTGACAACATGGTATTTGAAGTTACAGGCTTTGTTAAAACCAAGGTGTACTCCCCATTGAAATTTTTAAGATTGCAGATTTTATGGTTGGGCAAACAATATGATTTGGCTGTGTCCCCCTCACCCAAATCTCATCTTTAATTTTAGCTTCTATAATTCCATGTGTCATGGGAAAGACCCAGTGGGAGGTAATTGAATCATGGTGGCAAGTCTTTCCTGTGCTGTTCTGGTGATAGTGAATAAATGTCATGAGATCTGATGGTTTTATAAAGGGGAGTTCCCTGGCACAAGCTCTCTCTTTGCCTGGTGCCATATAAGACGTCTCTTTGCTCTTCCTTTGTCTTCCGCCATGATGGTGAGGCCTTCCCAGCCATGTGGAACTGTGAGTCCATTAAACCTCTTTCCTTTATAAATTACCCAGTCTTTGGTATGTATTTATTAGCAGCATGAGAATGGAGTAATACAGCAACCCATCAGTTGCTGGGAATCTGGCTTTTAATAGCCTCTCAGAGTTGGGATGAGGCCTTTAAGATGATCTAATCCAGTCACTATATAAGAGCAGGGAATCCCCATCTTGCTGTTGCTACATTAACACTTCCAGTGAGGGGAAATGTCACACAAGAAAACGCAGCCATCGCCCTTTCAGAAAAGTGGCAGTTTCTCATCTTCACCCTTTAGATAGCTCTCTCCTTCCTCAATGTATCCACAACCACAAAGATAGGTTCTTTTAGTATCCCAGAGTATAATTTGCCAGCATTCAAACCTGCCACTTGCTATTTTACCATCATTTGACCTGTATTAGAATTTGTTTCTTAATGTTTAGTCTACCCATGATCGATCTACCAGAGTTTTCCTTATTGAAAAGATGTAATAAAAATGACCTGAGTAATTCTGCTTTCTCTATCTACTCTTTTCTCTTCCTTTTCCTAGTTTGAGACATAGCATTATAACATTAACCACATTAAAAGCCTCCTTATTTGCCCTTAACTTTTTTTAAAAAAAAGAAAGTCTCAAGTCATTCTTTTGGTCTTTAGCTTTGAGACACTGTTCTTATAGGTCCCGAGACTTGATTTTATTATCTTGGATAGCAGGGCTTTCCTTTAATTTGTTGTTCTCTTCTCTGAGAAGTCTGTTTTAAGAGCTCTAGTGCAGCCATGTTGGAATGATTACATGTGTATCCCTATTCTTCTTCACAGAGATCATTTGCAGAATCCATTGTCAGAGTTTCATGCTTCAAATATTCCTCCCCTTTTAAACAACTTATTGTCTTGAGTACATAGCCATGGGCTCTAACCTATTTTTCCTAAACTTTAAAAAATTCGGCCTTTCCAAATCTTAAATGTAAGTCTTATTCTTCTTAGCGTTGCCTCCCTGATAATTAGGAAGGAAATCATCTAAGATGACATGGTCATTTCCATCCTTCATCTTACTACCAAATAACTTTCCCTACTTGCATAGAGTTCAGTCAAGAAAAAGAGTTCTCTTCATTGCTCTTTGAGTTGGTTGGAAAATGCAGCTGTCAGCAAAGCAAAAGCAAAATGAGACTTCCAGCACATATTCAGTTAGTCTCCAGCACTGCTATTCATCACCGAGCCTTATCTCTGTGGTTTATTTTGCCTTTTGATTCTTTGTTGAAGTGCTTTCCTCTGCACTTAAACCCAGTTATTGAAACTTCATGGGGATCTTTTAGGTGCACAGAACATTTATTTTTATTTGTAAGTAATTTTCTCACAAAAGGGGGTCATTTTAACGGACAGATTGTGATAAAAAGAGATCATTTTAACTAGTGGGAAGAGAGTGGTTTTGCCAGGGACTGCTAAGCAGGAGCAAATCTGACTCCATATTTAAATGCTGTCTTTATATGAAAAAGTCTCTCTTTTTCATTCTCTACCCTTAAACAAGTTGACTGCCCTGAAATCCTGCAATAAGAATTATGGAAAATGTATGATTAATGGAATAGTTCCTTTTGGAGCACATTTCCTTTAATCCAATGCTGCTCTTTTTTGGAAAAATAAATAGAAAGGCTCTCTCTTTGGAAGTAAGGAGATAAGAAGACAATAATTTCTAGTATAAATATGAACATAGCCATACATAATTGATGTCTTTCCAAAACCCAGATTGCTATTTTACCTCATGAAAAGTATTTTTTAAAAGTTTAAAAAACAAAACTAACAAAACACAAAACAGTAAAATGTGAAGGAGAGATTTTAGCCACTGTGAGTACCGTTCATCTTCACGCCTGGCTGCATTCAGTGTCAAGAGAATTCCTCACCACCTCCCATCTCCAGGATGTGTCAACACAGTGGTTTAAGCAACCTCCACTACCACACCTCCAAGAATTAAAATAAAGGGAAACAACCCATCAGCAGTCCAAGGATGAACATAAAATCAAGGCTTAAAACATTTTGGTGGGGTGAGCTTTTTGAAAGTTAACACACAGACACACAGACACACACACACACACACACACACACACACACACACACATTTTGGCTGTCTTAAAAATAAAAGAGAAGCCGGGAGCGGTGGCTTACGCTTGTAATCCCAGCACTTTGGGAGGCCGAGGCGGGCGGATCACGAGGTCAGGAGATCGAGACCACGGTGAAACCCCGTCTCTACTAAAAATACAGAAAAAATTAGCCGGGCGTGGTGGCGGGCGCCTGTAGTCCCAGCTACTCGGAGAGGCTGAGGCAGGAGAATGGCGTGAACCCGGGAGGCGGAGCTTGCAGTGAGCCGAGATTGCGCCACTGCACTCCAGCCTGGGTGACAGAGCAAGACTCCGTCTCAAAAAAAAATAAACAAATAATAAATAAATAAATAAATAAATGAGAAAAGCAAAAGTGGGTACATGTTCACGCATAGTTTCCAAATCTCTTCTAATCAGAGGAGTCTCTTCTAGACTTCATCATAATTTTCTTTCAGCCTCTAAAGGTTTTATAATCATTTTTCAATAGCCAGGACACCCAAGGGCATTTAATTATCAACAGATACAACATGTTCCTATAAATGGAAGACAGAAAACTCCTTAAAATAAAGGGTACTGTATATATTATATACCTTATGGGAAAAGGCCTGAAAGAAAAATCTCCAAAATGTTAAATGTGTTTTTTCTGATTTCTTTTCTTTCTTTTTTTTCTTTTTACTTTTTTTTTTTTTTAGAGACAGGGTCTTGAGACCAGGCTGGTCTCAAGCTCCTGGGCTCAAGTGATCCTCCCGTCTTGGCCAACCGAAGTGCTGAGATTATAAATGTGAACCTCAGTGCCCAGCCTAAATGTGGTTTTTCTGGACATAAGGAGGACAGCTAATTTGATTGATTTATTTTAGTCTTTATTTTCTAACTTTCCTTCATGAGTATATTACTGTTTTTTAAAAATTTATTTTTAGATTGAACAGCAAAAACTTTTGTTTCTTCAATTTTTATTCCTCTCATTCATTTTTTAGTTTTAAAAGTAATATAAGAATAAATTTTCATAACAAAAATTTAAATCATATAAATGTAGAGAACATAGAAACTATAGAGGCATACTGTCCAATGAGGTAGCCACTAGCCACATGTGGCTATTAAACACTTAAGTATGGCTAGTCCCAATTAACATGTGTGATATACATGTAATGGAAAATATTTGATTCATACTTTTTGATCTTAATTGCATGTTGAAATAATATTTTTGGATATACCTGGTTAGATTAAATATGTTACTGAGATTAATTTCACCTGTTTCTTTTTGCTTTTTATAATGCAATAACTAGAAAATTAAAGATTAAATATAAAATTCACTAGTAAAATTAAATATATGGTCAAATTCAGAATATGCCAATACTGTTATGGTGCTTTGTACATCTCTAGTATAAAGATTAAAAGTCAAAGCAGCCAAAAATAACTACACAGGGGGATTTATTCCTGGTATGCAAGGCTGGTTTAACATATGGAAATCAATCAATGCAATACATCACATTAACAGACTGAAGAACAAAAATCAAATGATCTTATCAAGAGATGCAGATACAGCATTTGACAAAGTTCAAGATTTTTCTTGATAAAAACTCTTAACAGTTTAGACATAAAAGGAAATTTCCTCAACTTAAAGGTCATCTATAAAAACTCCCAGCTAACATCCTCATCAATGGGGGAAAACTAATTAATTGTTCTTGATAATACTTTTAAACAAGAAGAAGAAATAAAAGGTATCCAGTTTGGAAGTGAAGAAGTAAAATTATCTCTATTTTCAGATGATATGATCCTATATGTAGAAAGGCTCCACCAGAAAACCGTTAATATAATAAATGAATTTAGTAAAGTTGCAAGATATAAAATCAGCATACAAAATTTGTGACATTCTATATACAAATAATGATCTAGCTGAAAAAAAATCCCATTTACAATAGCATCAAAAAATAAAATAAAATATTTAAAAATAAATTTAACCAAGAAGGTGAAAGACCTCTACAAGGCAAACTATAAAACAGTTAAAGAAATTGAAAAGAATACAAACAACTGTAAAGACATCCCATGTTCACAGATCAGCAGAATTAACATTGTTCAAATGACCATACTACTCAAAGCAATCTACAGATTCAATGCAATTCCTACCAAAATACCAATGATATTCTTCACAAAAATAGAAAAAAATTGTAAAATTTGTATAGAACTACAAAACCCTCAATAGCCAAAGCAATCCTGAGCAAAAGGAAGAAAGCTGCAGGTATCACATGATCTGACCTCAAAATATACTACAAAGCTATAGCAACCCAAATTGCATGACACATGGAATAAAAACAGACACATAGACCAGTAGAACAGAATATAGAGCCCAGAAATAAATAAATCCAAACATGTATGGTCAATTAATTTTCAACAAGGGCACCAAGAAAACACAATGAGGAAGGGATAGTTTCTTCAACAAATGGTGCTGAGAAACTGGATTTAGTCCCAAAAATAAATAAATGGGACTATATCAAACTGAAAGACTTCCACATAGCAAACGAAAGAACCAACAAAATGAAAATACAATCTATAGATTGGGGAAAAAAATACTTGTAAGCCATATACCAGATAGGATGTTAATATTCAAAGTTTATAAATAGCTCATACAAACATATATAACCTGGTTTTAAAATGGGCAAATGACTTGACATAGACATTTCTACAAAAAGCACATAAAAATAGCTAACAGGTACATTAAAAGGTACTCAACATCCCTAATAATTAGAAAAATACAAATCAAGCCTGGGCACAGTGGCTCACCCCTATAATCCCAGCACTCTGGGAGGCTGAGGCGGGCAGATCACTTGAGGTCAAGGGTTCGAGAGCAGCCTGGCCAACATGGTGAAACCCTGTCTCTACTAAAAATACAAAAAATAATTAGCTGGGCATGGTGGCGAATGCCTGTAATCCCAGCTACCTGGGAGGCTGAGGCAGGAGAATTGCTTGAACCCAGGAGATGGAGGGTGCACTGAGACCTGATCGCGCCACTGCACTCCCACCTGGGTGACAGGGTGAGACTCCGTCTCAAAAAAAAAAAAAAAAAAATCATCAAAATTACTGTGAAATACATCTTTACACAGCTTAGGATAGCTATTATCAAAAAGAGAAACAACAGAATGTATGGGTGAGAGTGTGGAGAAAAGGGAACCCTTGTACACTGTTGATGGGAATGTAGATTGGTGCAGCCATTATGGAAAACAATAAGGAAGTTCCTAAAGAAATTACAAATAAAGCTACCATATAACCCAGGCATCCCTCTTCTCTTGGCTTGCTGGCTCACTGTATATTTCTCAACTCTGCCTCTATTTTCACATGGTCTTCTCTATCTCTCTGTGTTATGTCCTTTGTGTATCCTAAAAGGACACAGGGTGTTGGATTTAGGGCTTACCAAGATAATACAGAGTGATCAAGAGATCCTTAACCTAATTAACATCTGTAAAAACCATTTTCCTAAATAAAGTCACATTTATAGGTCCCAGAGAATTAGTATATGAACATCTTTTGGGGGGCCACCATTCAACCCAGTAGAAGGTGACTGTAGGATCATGGGTCTTTTAAACAAAGTAATGTGGAAGGGGAATTGCAACCCAAAACAACTTGAGCAAGTTCCCCAGGGTCGCACAGAAGCCAGTGGCAGAACTGGTCCCATGTTTAGAAAAAATGGGAGAAATAGTGCATCATCAGCCTGAGAATGCTGACACATTCTCAAAATTCACACATATGAATGAGCTCTTTGTTTCTCATTCTTCTGCTCCCTCACCTGAATAAAAAGGACAGACAGTGGAAATGTTTCCTGAGCTCCTTTAGGGAATCTTAGGATGAATGGCATTACTTTGGATTACCAAAGTAATGCAAAGTATTATACATTTACTTTTTCCAGCCAGTGGGTCTAATTACTATCAGCTGTTATCAAGCAGCATCTTCGGTTTATTTCTGTTAGAACTCAAAGTGGAGCGCTTCTGAATACATAGTTCTTCTGGCTCTGAGAAGAGATATTTCAATTCATTGAGAGAAGTGCTGTAATTTAAGTGTTGATAAAAGAAGTTTAAAGAGCATTCTCTGCCATTTGCATATCCATATTAAATATTTCACAGATATTGAATAATTAAAATGATAGTTGGTTTATGATTTTTTTAAAAAAAGCTTTTAAGGAAAAATTACTATAGGCTGTGACAAGAGAAAAGACAGCAAAAAGAAACTGGAATGTCTACTTTTAAAAACTGCTGATTATGTACTATCTAAACTTGTCAAAAGAATATATCTATATCAGGGTGGCTTTCTGGAGTGGGAAGAGAAATTCAAGACTCTTTTCAAACCGATGTTGTTAATCTAACTCTACCTATATATTCTCTTCTAAAATCTTGATTCCAGTCACAGGGTTTAAGTGCTATATTCACCACTAGGTGGTGGTAACCCACCAGGCACAGACTGCACAGTGCCCACTCAGCTAGGGAAGAGACGAGGTGGAACACAAGATTGGAGGCAGGAAAGGTTGTGACCGTTTACCTCCCTAAACTAAAAACCTTTAGAAGGTAAAAATAAAGGCTACTGTATAGCCCTTTCAATAAGACATTATTGATAAGTTGGAACATTCTGCAATACGTTGCTTCCACTAACATAATTGACATTCTGCAACCTACCTCAATAATTGACATTCTGCAACCTATCTCAATAGTCTTGCGTTTTTTCTTCACTAAAGTTGAGCTATGAATACTTATAATAATACATCTTAAGATAAGCAGAATTAACAATTAAAATAATCTCTACGAAAATGCTTTACAAACTCACAAGTGCCAGAGAAATATGTATTATGCTTGGCCCTTAAATTTTTGTTCCAGGATGAGAATATGTAGAAGAGTCCTTCTCACTCTGGGAATACCAAAGGATCACTTGGGAACTTTTTGCAGAAGATTCTCCAGATATTTAGGTGGAATTTACCCTCTGTGATAGTTCAATAAATATTTACTGAGTGAATTAATGAATGACTACATAAGACAAGTGTGGAGTTGGTGAAATGAAAGGCACTGACTTAGAGATAGACTCATGGCTGGACAGTAGGCTGTGGGAAAGGAGGGCAAGGGAAGAGAGGGAGACACAAAGAATCTCCAGTCAGTGACAGGCACTGTCCTTCCTGAAAAGTTGGAGTTTGGGCAGTTGAAGTAACCCTGAAGCACCTGGACGTTAACAGAAGTCAGCAGTTTGAGAGTTTCCCTCCGAGAATACTGAGTTTGTTAATATCTGGTACCAGGCCTTTATTCCAAGTTGAAGAGGCTTCTCCTACTTCTAATCTGTGGCTGGTAACCCTGACTCAAGGATAAATATTATCCTCCTAACCCTAGGATTTTCTAAGTATTTGATTTCTCTGAAGATATGTTGGTCCTCTCTGGCTATGGACTAGAGGAAACCTACAGGGCATAGCCCAGGACCACTTCTGTCCAGGACAGTATGAATGACCCTTGGAATAAAGAGTTTTGGCTCTTAACCCAAACATCAGAAACACCTGAAGATCTTTGCAAAATCGTGTAGGCTCTGAAGTCCAGCCAACAGTTTATGTTTTAAAAACCTTCCCTGGTGATTGATAAAGAGCCAGGGTTGAGAAAAATAACTAGAACAGGCCTGAAAGACTTGCTCCAGGGCCAGAGGGCACTGACCGCTCCACCAATGCCCGGTCACCCTGTTCCCTGTCATGCTGGGTTTATACAATACCGAGTTTTCAGTAGCTTGACCAGTACCAGAAATGTTACAGTATTAAAGGCAAATTTGACAGCCCAGCTGCTCATTTATTGTCGGCCGGGGGGACATCCTATTCTTTTTCCTAGCATAATAATATTAATAGCTAATTGAATGATCATAATGTTCTAGACTCCATTAAGCAATTTATATGCATTTATTCCATTTAACCCCCACAATCATCCTACAAGGCAGGAACTTTTATTACCCATATTTTACAGGTGAGAAAATTGAGGCTTATAAAGAAGTTGTGGATGGACCACTTAGTTTGGAAGGTAGCAGAATCATGACCAGAACCAACTTGTGTTTGAAACCAAAGCTTCTGTTCCTCTAGAGCACATATTTCTGTTATCTATGGAGGCAAGCTTCATGAAATAATCTGACTGATAATATCTATAGGTTATTGAAACAAAATCCAATGCAGTTTGGAAGAAATAATAGTAGAAAATATAACAATCATTGTGTCATTTCTGGCTTTAGTAGGAAGTAAATAGGTGGTGTCATCAAGGTGAGTTATTGCAAAGAGTTTAAGAGATTATTTATAAACCTATGGATAGCATTTTGTAAAAGCAACAAGAAAGGGTCTAGGACCCTGGAGCTGGTATGTGTGGGAGCAGGGGAGGAAGCACTTGCTGGAACCTGGAGAGAGGCAGGGCTGTATGAAGAGGGCCTCAGGACAGAGATTCATTGGGTAGAGGGAGCCAGCCAAGAGGTATCTGGGGAATAAATACCCCAACCTGACTCTGCCTCATTCTGCCCCTGCAGCTTCCAACTGACACTTCCCTTGGCCAAAATGCAGCCAAGGGGCAAGAAAGCCCTTGACTAGTCCACCTGAGTCAGTTAGCCCACCCAGTTACAGAGCAGGATGGACGGGGGACCAGGGAAAGGAAGGTAGTGCTATCCAGAAGACTTATATTGACTTAAAATATATCTTTAGGGCCGAGCGTGGTGGCTCATACCTGTAATCCCAGCACTTTGGGAGGCCAAGGCAGGTGAATCACTTGAGGTCGGGTGTTCAAGACTAGCCTGGCCAACATAGTGAAACCCCGTCTTTACTAAAAATACAAAAATTAGCCAGGCATGGTGGCATGCACCGGTAATCCCAACTACTTGGGAGGCTGAGGCAGAAGAATCACTTGAACCCGGGAAATAAAGGTTGCAGTGAGCTGAGATCGAGTCACTGCACTCCAGCCTGGGTGAAAGAGTGCAACCCTGTCTCAAAAAAAAGTGTATATATATATTATATATATCATATCTATCATATATATACAGATATATATCAGAATATATATATCTATATATCAGAATATATATATATACTATATAATATATCTATAATCTTTAGGTACTTTGGTTGAAAAATGAAAGGTATTACCCTCCGAAATAATGATTAGCAATCACAAATAAAACTATCCTAGTAAGTACCTATTACAGTGTGTACTTTAACTTCATTATGTTATTCTACATTTATAATACCTCTTTAAGACATGCCTTATTTACTGGGTCTCTGAAAAATGCAGTACCTTTTTCAAGGTACCTAGCTAGTACCTGGCCAAGCTTAGATTTTAACTCCAAAACCTGTTTTTTTTCACCATAAAACACTGAAAATGAACCAAACTGAAAATGACTAAGCAAATAATTTTATCTAGAAAGACCTAAAAGAGTAAGAAGAAAAAATATAGTTAATATTTTTTAGATAAATCATCTTTATAACCTGACAATTCAAAGTATTAAAAACATTGATGTTGCTCAGTCTTCTCTCATTTTTCTCTCTAAAAGGAACTACTCCAATATAATAGTGCACTCAAAGTAAGTTAATAATTGGCCTGTCTTGCTGAATCAGTTTAGACTTACCTAATTTGTTTTGTTGACTTTCACTCCTCCACTGGGGTAGATGGAGAAAGCTACATTTACACAGGGCTATGTTTTAACATAAACTGAGGTGGGGTTCCTGAAGCTGGGCCCCCCAAAGGAACAGAATAGGCAGGATATAGTGCAACAAGGGGATGACTGCCTCAGACTGACTCGATGCCTTTCTCAAAGTCCCAATAATAGAATCAACCTTTAGCTGGCACATTTCCTAGCATGGTGCCATTTTAATCCATGAGCCCAAATTAGTTGTTCAGATGGGTTGGTGAGCTCTCTCCTTACACGGAGCAAAACAAGAACGGAAGGAAGGATATAAGTCAGGGGGGAGGATATAAGAAAGACCTGGATCTCAAAACATTTCAAGGAGAGAGCTCTACTTTTGAAACCCTGTGTTGTGTGAGGCAATCTAGTGGGCAGACAAGGCAGAAACTAAGGAAACAGGAGATTCATGACTAAACATGCATAGTTATATCTGGCACTAGCCACAGGCAACAGTCATTCTGTCAGCTCACCTGTTCCCAAGCCCATCCCAGATTCCAGTGCTCTTGCCTCTGAAGTAATACAATGCTCCTTGTTTGATTAATTAATGTTAGCTGCTTATTGTCTTACCAAACTTTCATAGGACAATGTCTTATGTTTTCTGCCCTGCTGTAATGCGTCTTTTATGTTGCACATAGTACAATGTTGGGCCACTGTTAGGATAATCGGTAGCTAAATGAATGAGTGGAATGAAGGAATGATAGTTAAGAATCTTTGCAGACTAGGGCAGAGATAAGAAGGTGTTGGGGTAGTCTGAGACAGGAATCAGGTTTCACCTCACAGCGTTCCTTAGGAATGATTTCTCATTCAGACAACTCCAATTTCCTGGTTTTCTTCTTTTGGTTAAAATGTGTACACTTCTTCTCTCAGAGGCTGTTCGCTGGAAGCAGCTCATCTTCCTCAGCGGCTGTCCTTTACCCCAAGGCTGTCCTCACCTCCTGTGCTCCTCGGCCATGCCAAGAGTCTCCAGGCCTCTGCTCCTTTATTTTTCCAGCTCTGGGAGGAAATTACCTTTTGTGAAAAGTAATACATAGAAACAAATAAGAAATAGTAAAATCATCTAATATATTGATTATTTCTTCTTGTGATTACTTACTGGATTAGAAAAAGAAATAGAATATTACTTTATTTCCAAGAAAAAGTTTCTGCATTTAAATATCCTAAGAATTCGAGTCCGTACAGGATTTGGAGTCCAGATTTGTGACTGTTATAGAAGAGAAGGTTACACACATGGTTTTCAAAATTGCTTTAGCCATAAAATTCTTACCTTTCTTCCCTTGTGCTGTCCCTGAGGGGAATCAATAAAGAACATTTGAAATCTGTTTCTAGATGATTGGAAAAGGTAGAACTCCAGACAATGCCAGTTAGTGGGGTGCTAAGTTAGTTGGCTATCAGGCTGAGGAGATATGAAATCACTGGCTGTTAGATTTAAGTCAGTATTACGGTACACATTGGTGGGGGATAATCTATTAATGGTTAGAAATATTGGTCTTGATGAAGTCTGGATTCAGATTCCACTGCTGCTTAGCTGTGTGATACTGGATTAGTTACTTAACCTAGCAATCCTTCAATTTACTTATCTGTGATATGGGAATACTAATATCAACCACTTCATAAAGTTATTTTATAAAAATGAAACAATATAATGCATGTAAAGCTCTTAGCCCTGCATCTGGCACATGGTAAACATTCAATAAATATTAGCTAACATTTGTATAATCGTATCTCTTAACGGCTTGAATTGATTTTCATTTATGCATAGTGCAGAAAGCTTATTGTCCAATACAACTCCAAACTACTTTTGATGACTTTAGTTGAAGTCCACCAGGGAGACACCTGAAATCGAAGAAAGATTTGGGTTTATTTGCTTGTTGCAACAAGAGACAATATGCCTTTGGGAAATGTAAAGTATCTCATAAGAGGATGCCAGAAAGAAGTTATTATAAGAGTTGTGCTTGTGTTAGATGAGTCTGCAAAGGGTTTAAGGAAATGGAGCTTTGCCTGGGATTGGATGCTGTCAGGAAGCAGGGGCAATTCTATGATTGGGCATTTTAATAGCATTTATCAAGAAGGCAAGAGTAATAAAGTAGAAATGAACCTGTAATTGGTAAAGAAGCAGCAGTTACTCATTTAACCAGACACTGTAGTTATCTTTTCGGTGCAGCAAATTATCCAAAAACTTAGCAGCTTAAAACAACAACCAGTTAGTTGTCTCTTACTCTAAGGATCAGATATCCAGGGAAGGATTAGCTGCGTAGTTCTGGATCAAGGCATTTCTTGAGGTCTCATTGAAGCAGTCAGCTGGAGCTGCAGTCCTAGAAGACTGGGGCCAAAGTTGAGCTTCCAACTGTTTCAAGTGGCTGTCGACAGGAGGCTCCAGTTCCAGGGCTGCTCTGACATGGCTTACCCCATTGTGAGGAAGAAGAGAGCACAGAAGGAATAAGGTCCAATGAGTTTTATGATGGAGTCTTAGAACTACACATTGTCACCTCCACCTGATTCTATTCATTAGAATCAAGTCACTAAGTCCAGCCACCCAACAGGAGGGGAAGCTCTACCTCCTGAGGGGAGGAGGACTCAAAAACTGCAGCCATTTTTCTCACACTTCCACATTAGGAAAGTATGATGTTTGGTCAATTTTGTGATTTGAACAATGATCATGTATGTGGACATATGTGTATGCATGCTCTGACATGATTACAGAATGGCCATGTTTTTCTTAATCCATTATGGTCACACAGCAGATATGTGTAATGTTGGTATTTGGGGAAGTTATTTATGTTTAACAAAGAATATCTGAACTTGCTGTGAGTGTCAGATCAACTCCTGGATATCAGGGACTGATTTATTTCTCCTTACTGCCCATAATAATTTCAACATTAAGGACTGTGGCCCTAGACACAATGATATGGCTCGCAGACCATTTTCCATGTATTTCTTTTCTACTCGAGTAACAGAATCTGAGCTTTATTTGGCATGCATCTCAAGACAAGTATCCCCTTCCCTGCTGCTAGTCTAGGTTTCACGGGTGACCTAGTTCTGGTGAAAAGTTGTAAAGGGACATCACCAGGACGCTTTTTAGGAAAGATTGCTTTCCATGAAAAGAAGGAGACATGTGAATGGGAATGTCCTATTTAGTACTTTTCTGGATTTTTGTGTTTGTGTGAGGACAAGATGTTTGCAACTGCAGCAGCCATCTTGCTAGCATGAGAGGAAGGACAAAGGCCACCCCAAAGTCCTGACATCACTAGGGCCCTAGACCAAGGCCAGCAATCACCAACCTCTAAACTTCTTGCTATTTTGGATTTTTTTAAACACATACACACAAACACACACACACACACACACACACACACACACACACACATCCCGTTTTATTTTAGAGTATTTCTGTTCCTTGGATGAAAAATTTCTAACTGTCATAAAGAATGTCCTCAAGATAAATTTGATTGTTTGCTTTAGGAATTTTGTATAAAGCAATAAAAGAGAATAAAAATTGTTTCTATGAAGAAACAGGGAAGCTGCCACTTTGTAGGAGGCACAGTATAACAGAATTACCTATGTACTTTGGGTGTTCTCATCATATTCCTACATAATCCCTGTATGGTATTAAAACATTCCCTTTTCACAAAAGTTTAACTGAGATCTAGACGGGGTTAATAACTTATTATGGTCAGTTGCTAAGTATCAGAGCCAGAATTCCAACTAAAGTCTATTAGACTCCATACCCCAAATTTGCTTGCTAGCACTGGCCTGATTTAAAGCAGCATGTGATTAAAGTAATATTCTAGTTGTCTCTCTGATAAATGACATTGGCTAGTATTCCTTCATAACGTCTCTCATCTCTAGTGGAGAAATTGATAAGGAAATATGAGAAGACCAAAACTAGAGGAGCAGTTGAGCTTATAGAAATGCTAAGGGAATTCAAAGGGACTTGAAAAACAGATAAGCTTTAAAATATGAAAAATGCTACTTTTTAATCAAAAGTGACATTACAATTTTAGAGACTAAAACATGATGTTCAAGAAAATGTCTTTCATTGGAAGAATACAAAAATGTGGACTAGTAGTTTTCAGAGAGTATGTTTTTGCTGAGAACAAATTAGCCTAGATTTTATCTTTACTCTTCTTTTTGGAAAGTAGAGTTATTTGGGGACAAAAGATTATTGATATAAAAGTTGATCAAACATTTATTATATTGTAAACTTCTTGGAACAGAAACTACATCATAACCATTTTAATATTGCCAACCTAAATAACAAACAGAAGAAAAGTCTCTCTAAAAGAAAATGATGGCTATTCAGGAATAGGGTATTGCAATAGGGAATATGTGTGCCACAGTAAACTATGTGCACATTCAGGGAGATGAAGAAAGACAAAGGTTTTGAAAGGAAGAATGAGGGGGGATGTGGCCAAGAAAGCCAACTAGAAGCAGCTAGTGTGCATGGCTTTCATGGAGAAAAAGAGAAGGGGCAAGTAAATACAACACCTTCAACTGAAACATCCAGGTACCTCCATTGGGACTAATTAAGGAAACAACTTGACCCATGAAGAATGGAGAAAAGCAAGGCAGGACAACGGCCCACCTGGGAGTAACACAGAGCCAAGGAAACCTCCCACACCCAGGGAAGCAGTGAGTGAATGTGCAACATTGAGAATGCATGATTCTCTCACAGATCTTTGCAACCCTTGGGTCAGGAGATCCCCTCATGAACCCACTCCACTGGGGCCTTCTGATACACAGAGCTGCGTGGAGTCTCAGAAGAGCAACTGCTCAGGCACAGAGATGCAGGATCCTTAGATATTCAAGTTCTCTGGGCTTTCCAGCAAAAGTAGCTGCAAGTCCAGCAAAGCGGGAGGTTAGACCCTGGTATATATCACTAGAAAAGAGGCTGAATCCAGGGGGCTGAGCAGTGACAGTCTGCAGGCCCCATTTCCATGGCACCTCACAGGATAAGACCCACTGCCTTGGAATTCCAGTCAGCCACCAGTAGCAGCACTGCACTTCCCTGTGATGGAGCTCCCAGGTGTAGGGGTGGGCTGCCATCTTTGCTCTTTGGGCAACTTAGCCATTCCAGCCTTCAGGCTTTGGAGAGTCTGCTTGCCTGGGTGTGGGAGGTTTCCTTGGCTCTGTGTTACTCCCAGGTGGGCCGTTGTCCTGCCCTGCTTTTCTCCATTCTTCATGGGTCAAGTTGTTTCCTTAATTAGTCCCAATGGAGGTACCCGGATGTTTCAGTTGAAGGTGTTGTATTTACTTGCCCCTTCTCTTTTTCTCCATGAAAGCCATGCACACTAGCTAGGGACAAAGGTTGTACCCAAGCACAGCATAGCTGCTCTGTGAAAATGTGAACAAACTGCTTCTTTAAGTGAGTCCCCAATCCCATTCCTCCTCACTGGCTGGGAACTCCCAACTGAGGTCTCCAGCCACCTCCTACAAGTACATTCGGGCCAGCAACAGGTCTGTACCTCCATGGTACGGAGCTTTCAGAGGAGGGGCAGGCTGCCATCTTTGCTCTTTTGCAGCTTTCCCTGGTGATACCTCCAGGTACTGGAAAATCCGAGGAGACTAAAAACAGGAGCAGGCCCCCAGCATACTGCAGCAGCCCTACAGAAAAGTGGCCAGACTGTCCCTTGGGTGCCTATTCCCATATCTCCTCACTGGGCAGGTCCTCCAGGCCTGGGCCCCAGCTGACCCCTGCCAGAGCTATCAAGCCAGTAGCAATTCAACAACTCCCTGAACAGAGTCTCCAGGGCCAACTAAATGTCTTTCTACCACTGTCTCTGCAGTGGAACTGCACTTACTACCCTTGGACCAGTGAAGGAGCAAAGACCCTAAGTGCTTTAACCATACCTCCAACAAGCTGCAATTGACCCAAGGAGAGGAGGCCAGTCTGTCTCCCATGGGTCCCACACACCCAGCACTGCTTGTCACCAGGCAGGGACCCCTGGCTTGGACCCACAGCACAGACCCTCCATGCTGAGATGATTGTACTGAGTAATTGCTGACCTGCATCTCTCTAGGTTGGAGTCCCCAGGAGACAAGCAAAAGACCCTTAGCCACAACCACTACTAAGGTTCTTTACTCTGCTGCCTGCAAGTTGGGGAAGGAACATAAACACTGAGACTGTCTGAGAGCTACAGTGGCCAGACCAGGAGTGCCAAGCCACGATCAACCAGCAGCACTCAATGGGGAGAGGCACCCACACTTTCAGAGCACTGAGAGAAACATACCTGCAATTGTGAAGAAACATAGGGGAGCCGCACAGCTGAGAAAGAGTCTACCAACTAATAAGCCTAAGTGACACCTATTGGATCACACCCCAAAGCTTCAACACCAAAAATACCTTGCTAACACACCCCATTCTGAAACCAGAGATAAGAAATTAGCTTCAAATAAAGACCCTGCACAAAGGCTTGGTCTGGTGAAAACATCAAAAAAGAAGTCTATTGACTATATGCAATCTACACTGCTGTAAAGGAACATCCACATGCAGAGATGAGAAAAAAAAAAAAAAGTCAAGAACTCCAGTAACTCAAATGGCCAGAGTGTTGTATATCCTCCAAATGACTGCACCAGTTCTCTGACAAAAGTTCTTAACCAGGCTGAACTGGCTCTAATGATTGAAGTAAAATTAAGAATATGGATAGGAGAGAAGATCATCAAGATTCAGGAAGACAGCAAAACCTAATCCAAGGAAAATAAGAATCACCATAAAGTGATACAGGAGCTGAAGGATAAAACAGCTGGTATAAAAAAGAGCCTGATGGGTCTAAAAGAGCTGAATAACACAATACAAGAATTTCACAATGCAATCACAAGTATTAATGCAGAATAAATCAAGCTTAGGAAAGAATCTCAGAATCTTACATGAAAATAAAGAAAAAAGAATAAAAAGGAATGAATAAAACCTCTCAGAAGTCTGGGATTATGTAAAGAGGCCAAATCCACTAATCATTGGTATCACTGAAAGGGAAGGGGAGAAAGCAAACAACTTGGAAAACATATCTCAGGACATTGTCCCTGAAAACTTCCCCAACCTTGCTAGAGAGGCCAAGAGTCAAATTCAAGAAATGCAGAGAAGTGCAATATTTGACACAGGAAGATCATCCCCAAGACACATAATCATCAGCTTTCCCAAGTCTGAAATAAAAGAAAGAACGTTAAAGACAGGTAGAGAAAAAGGGCAGCTCACCTACAAAGGGAATACCATCAGGCTAACAGCAGACTTCTCAACTGAAACCCTACAAGCCAGAAGAGATTAGAGGCTTAGATTCAACATTCTTAAGGAAAAAAATTCTTTAACCAAGAATTTTTATATCCAGCCAAACTAAGCTTCCTAAATGAAGGAGGAACAAGATCCTTTGTGAATAAGCAAATGTCGAGGGAGTTTGTTACTACCAGATCTGCCTTATGAGAGATCTTGAAAGGCACACTAAATATGGAAAGAAAAGTCTGCTATCAGCTAATACAAAAACACACTTAAACACACAAACCAGTATCACTATTAAGCAACCACACAAACAAGTCAACATAGTAACCAGCTAACAACACAATGACATGATCCAATCTACACATATCAATACTAACCTTGAATGTAAACAGGCTAAATGTCCTACTTAAAAGGCATAGAGTGGCAAGTTGGATAAAAAAGCAAGACCTAGTGATATGCTGTCTTCAAGAGACCCATCTCACACAAAATGACACCCATAGGCTCAAAATAAAGGGATGGAGAAAAATCTACCAAGCAAATGGAAAACAGAAAAAAGCAGGGGTTGCAATCCTAATTTCAGACAAAAGAGACTTCAAACCAAAAAAGATTAAAAAAGACAAGGGCATTGCATAATGATAAAGGGTTCAATTCAACAAGAAGACTTAACTACCCTAAATAGATATGCATCAAACACAGGAGCACTCAGATGCATGAAGCAAGTTCTTAGAGACCTACAACAAGACACAGACTCCCATACAATAGTAGTGGGAGATTTCAACACTCCACTAACAATATTAGACATAACTTTGAGGCAGAAAATTAACAGAGATATTCAGGACCTGAACTAAACATTGGACCAAATGGATCTGATACACTTCTACAGAACTCTCCACACCAAAACAACAGAGTGTACATTCTTCTCTTTGCTACATGGCACATACCCTAAAATCGGCCATGTAATTGGGCATAGAACAATCCTTAGCAAATGCAAAAAAATCCAAATCATACCAAACACACACTCAGACCACAGTGCAATAAAAACAGAAGTCAAGGCTAAGAAAATAATTCAAAACCATGCAATTACATGGAAATTAAACAACATGCTTCTGAATTACTTTTGGGTAAATAATGAAATTGAGGCAGAAATCAATAAGCTTTTGAAACTAATGAGAACAAAGATACCATATTTCAGAATCTCTGGGACATAACTAAGGCAGTGTTCAAAGGGAAATTCATTGCACTAAATGCCCATATAAAAAAGTCAGAAAGATCTCAAGTTAACAACCTAACATCACAACTGAAAAAAATTAGAGAAGCAAGAAAAAATCAACCCCAAAACTAGCAGAAGACAAGAAATAACCAAAATCAAACCTGAACTGAAGGAAATTGAGACATGAAAAGCCATTCAAAAGATCAATGAATCTAAGAGTTTGTTTTTTGAAAAAATTAATAAGATAGGCCACTAGCTAGACTAATAAAGAAGAAAAGAGAAAAGATCCAAATAAACAATTTAAAATGATGAAGGGAATGTTACTACTGACCCCATGGGAATATAAATAACCATCAGAAACTACTAAAAACACCTCTACACACACAAACTAGAAAACCTAGAAGAGATGGATAAATTCCTGGACACACCACTCTCCCAAGACTGAACCAGGAAGAAACTGATTTCCTAAACAGAGCAACAACAAGTTCTAAAATTGAATTAGTAATAAATATCTGACTAATCAAATAAAGCCCAGGACCTGATGTATTCACAAATTCTACCAGATATACAAAGAAGAGCTATTATCATTCTTACAAAAACTATTCCAAAAAATTGAGGAGACAGGACTCCTCCCCAACTCATTCTATGAGGCCAGCATTATCCTGATACCAAAATACTGTCATAGACACAACAAGAAAAGAAAACTTCAGACCAATATCCTTGATTAATATCAACGCAAAAATCCTCAATAAAATACTTGCAAATCGAATCCAGCAGCACATCAAAAAGCTAATCCACGATGATCAAGTAGGCTTAATCCCTGGGATACCCAAGGTTCATTCAACATAAGCAAATCAATAAATATGATTCATCACATAAACAGAACTAAAGAAAAAAACACATTATTATCTCAGTAGATGCAGAAAACGCTTTTGATAAAATTCAACACCCCTTCATGTTAAAACTCTCAATAAACTAGGTATTGAAGGAACATACTTCAAAATAATAAAAGCCATTCATGATAAACCCACACCCAACATTATACCAAATAAGCAACAGCTGGAACCATTCCCCTTGAATACCAGCACAAGACAAGGATGCCCTCTCTCACCACTCCTATTCAACATAGTATTGGAAGTCCTAGCCATGGTAATCAGGCAAGAAAAGAAATAAAAGGCATCCAAATAGGAAGAGAGGAAGTCAAACTATCTGTTTACAGATGACATAATTCTATATCTACAAAATCCCATAGTCTCAGCCCAAAAGCTCCTTCAGCTGATAAACAACTTCAGCAAAGTCACAGGATAAAAAATTAATGTGCAAAAATCACTAGCATTCCTATATACCAACAATAGCCAAGCCAAGAGTGAAATCAGAAAGGCAATCTCATTTACAATTGCCACAAAAAGAATAAAATACATACGAATACAGCTAACCAGGGAGGTGAAAGATGTCCACAATGAGAATTACAAAACGCTGCTCAAAGAAATTGGAGATAACACAAACAAATGGAAAAAACATGCCATGTTCATGGATAGGAAAAATTAACATCATTAAAATGGCCATACCACCCAAAGCAATTTACAGATTCAATGCTATTCTTATCAATCTACCAATGACATTCTTCAACTAGAAAAAAATGTTTTAAAATTTACTTGGAACCAAAAAACAACCTGAAGAGCCAACACGATCCTAAGGGAAACAAAACAAAACAAAACAAAAACAAAGCTGGAGGAATCATGTTACCCAACTTCAAACTATACTACAGGGCTACAGTAACCAAAATAGCATGGTATTGGTACAAAAACAGGCACATAGACCAATGGAACAGAATAGAGAACCCAGAAATAAGGCTCTACATCTATGACCACCTGATCCTCAACAAAAACAAGCAATGGAGAAAAGGCTCCCTATTCAATAACTGTACTGGGATAACTGGCTAGCCATATGCAGAAAATTAAAACTGGACCCCTTCCTTATACCATATACAAAAATTAACTCAAGATGAATTAAAGACTTAAAGGTAAAACTCAAAACTATAAAAACTCTGGAAGACAACCTAGGCAATACCATCCTGGACATAGGAATGGGCAAAGATTTTAAGACAAAGACACCAAAAGCAGTTGTAACAAAAGCAAAAACTGACAAATGGAATCTAATTAAACTCAGGAGCTTCAGCACAGCAAAAGAAACTATCAACAGAGTACACAAACAACCTATAGAATGGGAGAAAATAGTTACAAACTATGCATCTGACAAAGATCTAATATCCAGTGTCCATAAGAAACTTAAACAAATTTACAAGGTAAAAAAAAACCCATTAAAAAGTGGGCAAAAGGCATGAACAGGCACTTTGCAAAAGAAGACATACATGCGGCCAACAGTCATATGAAAAAAAGCTCAACATCACTGATCATTAGAAAAATGCAAATTGAAACAACGAGATACAATCTCATAGCAGTCAGAATGGCTGCTATTAAAAAGTCAAAAAAATAACAGATTCTGGCGAGGTTGTGGAGAAAAGGTAATGCTTATACACTGTTGGTGGGAGTGTAAATTAGTTCAACCATTGTGGAAGACAGTGTGGTGATTCCCAAAAACCTAAAATCAGAACTACCATTTTATCCTGCAATCCCATTACTGGGTATATACCCAAAGCAATATATATTGTTCTATTATAGAGACATATGCACACACATGTTGATTGCAGCATGTTTCACAATATCAAAGACATGGAATCAACCTAAATGCCCATCAGTGGTAGACTGGATAAAGAAAATGTGGTATATATACACCATGGAATACTATGCAGCCATAAAAAAGGAATGAGATCAGTCTTTTGCAGGAACATGGATGGGGTTGGAGGCTATTATCCTCAGCAAACTAACAAAGGAACAGAAAACCAACTACTGCATGTTCTCATTTATAAGTGGGAGGTAAATGATGAGTATGAACACAAAGAAGGGAATGACAGATACTGGGCTCTTCTTGAGGGTGAAGGTTGGGAGGAGGGAGAAGAGCAGCAAAGATAACTCTTGAGTACTGGCTTAATTCCCAGGTGATGAAATAATCTGTACAACAAACCTCCATGAAATGAATTTACCTATGTAACAAACCTTCACATGTACCCCTGAATCTAAAATAAAAGTTAAAAATAATGAGCAGAATTGTATAATTGTTTTGAGATAATTATCTTTGGCTACAAAGATTAATAACAAAGGAACAAAGGTGGTGCCAGTCTGAGTTTGGACAGGCAGTTAGTTGCTGGGCAGATATCCTCACAGAAGTATTTTTTGTGTAAGGTTGTGATGACTTTTGTGCATCTTTGTGGTTTCTGTAGAGTCTTTTGTGGGAGTTTTTATTATCTGGCATATAAGTGTGAGAAGCCTCTCTTCATAGCCGTCCCCAGCTCTATTTGTCAGGGGTTTTTGTATTTGTTTGTTTGTTTGTTTCAAACATACATGACTCCATTTTGATTCCGACCACTTTCATATTTCTCTTTTTGATTACGATTGTTCTCTGAAGGTATCACAGATCAATCATCCTGTAGTTAGGTTTTGATTGTCCTTCAGTACCCAAATGAACCCGCACTGAGTTGCTGGTCTGTCCCACATTGGAGAGAGTGACAACTAAAAGTCCATGTCAAACTCTGTTTAGCAACATTTCAGCAATAAGGGAAGTTTGAATGGACAGCTCTCCAGCCACTCCTCAGGTGGCTCTTCTCTTTTAAAGATAGTATTATTTGGGGATGAAAGACTATTAAAAAAAAGATTGTTGAGAATCTATTATATTCTAAGCCTATTGGAACAGAAACTGTCTCAGAATCATTTTAGTATCTGACCCCACCACAAGTATCCCGGCACCTAGGCCCACAGTAGAAACTAATAAAAAATCTCATTGAATGAATAAAAGATTTATTGCCTGATTAAGTAAATGAATGGTCACTCACACTTGTGACATTTGTAACTTTTAGGAGATCCTATGAACTGAGTTTTCCAGGCTCCAATTTGATTCAGTTCTTTTCTTTCTCATAGCCCAGCCAAGCCTTCTTGATCCCATTGTGATCCTTCACACTGGAGGACTAGTCAAGCAGTTAATCACAGCCGGTGGTTTCTTCAGTTGCAAAGGGAAATGCCACTCTCACCATGACTCAGATCTTTTCCACTGCTTGCTTGAATTGTTTGTTGAATAAGTCTGGTCGAGTTTGACAATAAAGGTCTCCCAGGAAGTGTTAAAATAAATGAGGTCTTGGTAAGCTGTCTCCTAGACATTTAAAACAAACAAAACAAAACAAAAAAAAACACACTTCATAAAAAGAATTGCTTGGTTAATGGGCTATCCTTTGATTAAAATTGTAAGCATTTGATTTAAAACTGGCTGGTAGAACTTTCATTTACTAAGTAGTTTACATTTAGGTATCAGTATTGTCTTTGAAGTATAAGAAGGTGGTCATCTTTTTTCTATATGCTTAAAAGGATTTGTGAGTTAGTGTTGACCGGAGTGCCCAGACTCTGAATCTACATGGAGAGTCACCCTTGCAGTACTTGAGCAGCCCTATGTCTAAAAATTTTGTTCCTTTCAATATGATGATGTTTCCCTGCCTCTTCATGTCTGGCCCCCCACTTGGGATGTTACAGAACTACCCTCAGTTGCCCAATGAGCCACTGATGTAACAGAATGTGTACCTGCCCTTACAGTGTCTTCCAGGACCCACTTTCTGATGTCCTGTGTTTTTCTGGATACATTTGGTACTCCTATACACACACTTCCTTCACTTCTCCTTGTTGACCCTGCCTGGAGAGGAGAGATCCTATAATATTCCTTTCAGTTAGGGACCCCTTTTGTGTTCATTTCATAGAGCTGCCATAACAAGGTACACAAACTTGGTAGCTTAAAACAACAGAAATTTGTTCTCTCATAGTTTCTGAACACCAGAAGTCCAAAATCAAAGTATCATCAGGATTGGATACTCCTGGAGTCTCTGAAGCAGAATCTGTTCCATGCCTTTCCCCTAGCTTCTGGTAGTTCCCAGCAATCTTTGGCATCCTTTGGCTTGTGGATGTATCACGCCAATCTCCGCCTCTGTGGTCACATGCTGTTCTCCTCTGTGTGTCTCTTTGCATCTTTACCTAGCCTTCATATAAGGACACTAATCTTTGAATATAGAGCTCACTCTAATTCAATATGACCTCATCTTAACTACTTACATTACATCTGCAAGGACCCTATTCTCAAATAAGGCCACATTCTGAGGTTCTGGCATACATGAATTTTGGAGGAACACTATTCATTCCAATACACCTCCTTTCTTCCCAGCTGGGTCTTACAAGAGCACAAGGTATCATTCAAGCTTTCTTGAGATTTTGCCCACACCCTACACCTATATATATATGTGCAAGCTCATTTATCTAAAGAGAAAAGAACTAGAAAGCTAGACTTTCATCATTTGAATGCACATTTAAGAGTGGCAGCTCAGAGAAAATAATGTGCCTATAAATTATTCGAAGCTTGTCTAATGGTATCCTAATAAGGGTAGTTACCTTGCAGTGGGCAGGCTTATCACTGATCTTCAGTAAGGATAATAAAAGCTAACACTTGTTGATCATAAACAGTTTTTTAGGGAATATTTCAAGCATTTCATAAATGGTATCTCATTAAATCTTTACAACAGTTTTGTGAAAGAAGTACTAAATTGGTATTATCCTCATTTTACAGGTAAAGAAATTAAGACTTGCAGAAATTAGGTATTTTATCAAAGGTAACAATATTCTTAAATGGATGTCAGAGTCCAGAGATGAAACTTTTAAACACTTCAATGTGGTCTTCTTATAAAAAATACATTGTCTTCTCCATTTGGCAGATGAGAAAAAACGTGGGTACAAGAAATTAAGTCATTTGTCTGAAGTGTTATAGCCGGTACATCTGAAATGAAAATCCTGACCTGTTTTCCCTTAAAGCTAAATTCTTTTTATAGCACCTGACTGCAAGTTTGTTTCTACAGGGGCCCAGGTGATGACAGCAATGGAGGAAAGTGGGTGGCTGGCTCTTTGAGGATTCAGCAGATCAAAAAAAAAAAAAAAAGGAGGTTGATTCATGAATAATAACCTCAATGGTCTGTCCAAGAGATTGCTAAACCCACACTAGCCTGACTATGCCTGAGTTTCAATTTGGGAGCCCTTTCTTTCCTTTTGACGCTGAGATGCTGTGAGCAAGATACTGCCCACGGCTGCATGGATGTAGGGACAGAGAAACTCCCATTTAGGGGGCTTCATTCTGATAATACTGACTATACTAATACCTAAATGAAAGTTCCACCAGGCAGAACTTTTAAATACTTAAAATTGCATTTAAATATCTTACAATTTACTTTTAAATACTTAAAATTGTAAGTATTTAAATCTAATACTTACAATCAAGGGATAACCCATTCCTTGATTAAATCATGATGGCCCAACTTAGAACTTGGTGTAGGACTCAGACCACTTGCTGGCTTCTAGCTCATTTCTTTTCCTCTTTTTTTTCCTTTTTCCTTCTTATTATTTATCCCCTTTTTTCAACTATTTTATAAATATTTCTACAATCCACCAATAGGTTTCATGTCACCCATGTAGCATATCATTTCCCCTTTGAGATTACCTTGAGGTTTATTTTAAATTGTGCCTCAGTCTCTTTCTCTAAAATGAACAATATCATCTGCTTTGTAAAAGTTTTATAATCAAATGAGATAATTATTTAGCGATCTAATAAATATTAGCTATGGTTAATTGAAGGAACGTTCAGTTAAAAAGAGAAAGATATAGAGCATCATTTAACCAAGGTAATTTCTAACAAATTACAGGCCATAATTTCAGATAAAAGGAGGTTACCTACTGTCCTTACACAATGGCAAAAATTTGGCCAGGTCTCTGACTTTCAAGCATCTTTTGATATAAAATATCCTGTTCTAGTTTTTCCATAAAGCCCTGAAATATTTCAGAAATTCTTCTATTTCAGTGTCCAAGTTACATTTCCAACACTAGGTCTCAAATATGGAAGTGACATCAACAACATCAATGCCAAAACCCTTTACCAGACTATGCATTGATTTTTAATCAATTTAATTAATTCCCCATAGTTTAGATGGAGTTAAACCTTTTTATTTTAAAATTAGAATTTCTTCATTTTGAAGAAATCCAGCACAAACCACAGCTTCTTGTCAGTTTAGACCTCTCTCACACAATTATAGCTCTGACCTCAATTTAGCCACCAGCATCCTCATAGTTATATAATTCCTGGTCTCATCCTTAGTCAGCACTGCCATAAGACTCAATCTTGTCACAAAACTTCATTCCTAGGACCAGAAAAAAAAAATACAAGGCCATAGTGTTGTCTGACCATAGTTCTTCAACAATGTCCAGGGCTCTTTCCTCCAGAGGTGTGTTTAGCTGAGGAACCTCAGATTTCATATCAGTCAGGCCCCTGCTCCTTAAGGTTCAATTGGGCTCTTCCTTTTGCTTTTATCACTTAGAATAAATGCACATTTTATACTCATACATGTCCATTTTTTCCAAGAAAATTACAGAAGAAGTGAGAGAGCCCACCTAAGTTATCTGAGAGGAAACTGGCAAAGACAAGCCAACCCTTTGAGGATGCTATGCTTTACCTCGATGACACAAAAAGTGATAAAGGATGCAGTGCCAGTCTTGGAAGGACAGAAAGTACAGGGGCATATCTCACAAAGCGTAGTCTTTGGAATGAACTAGGGTGATCTAATACATGGTTTTGAGCTGTGTTTCTTAAACTATCTGTGGTGAAGACCCATTCTATTCCTTCTCCAGTCCATCATGGACTGATCCTTTTATAAAATATAATAAAAATGGATTACTAGAAAAATAAAATGAGAAGCAAAATACTAATCCATGTTTTTTGATTATATTTAACACATATAAACTTAATTTGTCAAATTTCTACAGAAGTTTCTAAACACTCTTAGTTTTGAGGTCCGTCTCCTCATGGACCACTAATAATCAGAGGGTTGATGCTAGGCTAGGATCACTCTTTGGGTGGCACTGCTAGTGTGGAAGAATAGTGGTCCCAGATAGGCTTCACACTGGGTCACTTGGGAAGATGTCCCCAAACTTGTGTTTATTGAAAAGAGAATCATGTGGATGTTGTTCTGGTATTGTGTTTTTTTAAGAGCTTCTCAATTCTTTCTAATGTGCAGTGAAGTTGAAAAACATTGCTCCAGAATAATAGGCCTTGTTGTTATTTAAGCTTCATTTCTGTCAATTACTGACAAACAGCCAGATCTACATAAAGAGTAATAACCCTGAAGGTACAGACAGCTTAGACATTCTAGCCCTGTCCAGCTAAATTACATAAATAAAATTCTAGCTTTTATTTTTTAGAGCTAGCCCTGGCATTCATTAAAAAAAAAAAGACTCTTAAGGAATTTCTTTAAGACAAAATGACATTCTTTGCTCTGATATCAGCATTAGTTGACCATTTGATGTAAATTTGTTTCCTGTGTGAATTTACCAGAAGAGGGTACATTTTACAGTATGGTACACACGGACCTGTGTGTAAAACCAGATTTCATTTTACTACCTGTGGGAACTTGGGCCAATTATCTAAAATCTCTGAGTCCAGTTTCTTTTTTAAAAAACTTTTAAGTTTGGGAGTACATGTGCAGGTTATATAGGTAAACATGTGTCATGGGGTGTTGTTGTGCAGATTATTTCATCACTCAGTTATTAAGCCTAGTACCCATTAGTTATTTTTCCTGATACCCTCCCTCCTCCCACCCTCCACCCTCTTACAAGCCCCAATGTGTGTTCTTCCCCTCTACATGTCCATGTTCTCATCATTTAGTGCCTACTTATAAATGAGAACATGTGGCATTTGGTTTTCTGTTCCTGAATGAGTTTGCTAAGGATAATGGCCTCCAGCTCTATCCATGTCACAGCAAAGAATATAATCTCATTCATTATAATGGCTGCCTAGTTTTCTGTGGTGAATATGTACCACATTTTCTTTATCCAGTCTATCATTGATGGGCATTTAGGTTGATTCCATGTCTTTGCTATTGTGAATGGTGCTACAATAAACATACATGTGCATGTGTCTTTATAATAGAACAATTTATATTCCTTTGGGTATATACTCAGTAATGGGATTGCTGGGTCGAATGGCAGTTCTGTCTTTAGGTCTTCAAGGAATCACCACACTGTTTTCTACAATGGCTGAACTAATTTACACTCCCACCAACAGTGTATAAGCATTCCTTTTTCTCCAGAACCTCGCCAGTATCTGTTATTTTTTGACTTTTTTAAATGGCTATTCTGACTAGTGTGAGATGATATCTCATTGTGGTTTTGATTTTCATTTCTCTAATGGTCAGTGATGTTGAGCTGTTTTTCATATGATTGTTGGCCGCATGTATGTCTTCTTTTGACAAATGTCTGTTCATATTCTTTGCCCACCTTTTAATAGTGTTTTTTGCTTGTAACTTTAAGTTTCTTATAATGCTGTATATTAGATTTTTTGTCAGATGCAGAGTTTGCAAAACTTTTCTCCCATTCTATAGGTTGTCTGTGTACTCTGTTGGTAGTTTCTTTTGCTGTGCAGAAGCTCTTGAGTTTAATTAGATACCATTTGTCAATTTTTGCTTTTGTTGCAATTGCTTTTTGCATCTTCCTCATGAAATCTTTGCCTGTGCCTATATCCTGAATGATATGGCCTAGATTGTCTTCCAGAGTTTTTATAGTCTTGGGTTTTACATTTAAGTCTTTAATCCATCTTGAGTTAATTTTTGTACATGGCTTAAGGAAGGGGCCTAGTTTTAATTTTCTGCATATGGCTAGCCTGTTATTCCAGCACCATTTATTGAATAGGGAATTCTTTCCCTATTGCTTGTCTTTGTCAGGTTTATTGAAGATCAGATAATTGTAGGTGTGTGGTCTTATTTCTGGGTTCTCTGTTCTGATCCAGTGGTCCATGTGTCTGTTTTTGTACCAGTATCATGCTTTTTTGATTACTGTGGCCCTGTAGTATAGTTTGAAATTGAGTAGCAGGATGCCTCTAGCTTTGTTCTTTTTGCTTAGAGTTGCCTTGGTTATTTGGGCTCTTTTTTGGTTCAACATGAATTTTAAAATAGTTTTCTCTAGTTCTGTGAAGAATGTCATTGGTAGTTTAATGGGAATAGCATTGAATGTATAAATTGCTTTGGGCACTATGGCAATTTTAACAATATTGATTTTTCCTGTCCATGAATACAGAATATTTTTCCATTTGTTTATGTCATCTATGCTTTCTTTGAGCAGTAGTTTTTAGTTCTTCTTATAGAGATCTTTCACCTCCCTTGTTAGCTGTATTCCTAGGTATTTTTTTCTTTTTGTGGCAATTGTGAATGGGGGGAGCTCATTTGTTATTTCGCTCTCATCTCATCTTGACTATTGTTGGTGTACAGTTGCTAGCGATTTTTGTGCATTAATTTTGTATTTTGAGCCTTTGCTGAAGTTGCTTATCGGCTTAAAAAGCTTTTGAGCTAAAATCATGGGGTTTCCTAGATATAGGTTCTTTTCATCTGCAAGCAGGGAGAGTCCAGTTTCTTAAATGCCTTCCTCAAACTACATTTTATTACCTGTGGGACCAAGAGGAAGTTATCTAAAATCTCTGAGCCCTTGTTTCTTAAATGCATTCCTCAAAGGATCGTTGTGAGTTTTCAATAAAATAACCCACAAAAATTGATTATATATTAGTGTCTGGCAAGTGGTAGGATTACTCAAATATTAACCCTCACTCATTCCCAGGGCTGACATCTATCCGATATGCCCTGAAATGGCAAGTCAGCTGGCATCTATTAAATTAAGCTGTGGATCCACTGATTGATCAGTGCCATGTATTTTAGGTTGATAAATATTTTGAATATTTTGAATATTACATCTACCAATCGTGTTTCTTATGCGGAATCTGTTCAAAGTTATAGTGCCAGGCATTATATATCAACAAATTGGTACCTTGTTTATCAATTGTTAATGTACATGATTAATGGGAATCAGATTCCAGAATCTAAGCAAACTCAGAATCTAATCAAAATCAGGCTCTCAAACTTACATAGCTGAGAATTTTTTAGACCCAAGATAACCTCATCATACTATAGGAATCCCAGGGAGATGAGATTCAATATCATCCTGGATCTGCCCTTAACCACCTTAAAAACAATCTAAAACTCATGGAGCACCTGGGTGGACAGCAAAAGCAGAAATACCTGGTTCACTGTGAGAGCAGCATTCCCTTTGTTCTCAGAAGGCCCAGACAGCAGTGAAGCTTTCACCAGTTCAGTAAGATGAAAGAAAACAGTTAAGAAGTTAATGAGAGTTGTGGTTTTTACCACATTTATAATATTGTATTAGGTTGCTGCAAAAGTAATTGCAGTTTTTATATTAAAAGTAATGGATGGCCGGGCGCAGTGGCTCACGCTTGTAATCCCAGCACTTTGGGAGGCCGAGGCGGGCGGATCACGAGGTCGGGAGATCCAGACCACGGTGGAACCCCGTCTCTACTAAAAATACAAAAAAATTAGCCGGGCGTGGTGGCGGGCGCCTGTAGTCCCAGCTACTCAGAGAGGCTGAGGCAGGAGAATGGCGTGAACCCGGGAGGCGGAGCTTGCAGTGAGCCGAGATTGCGCCACTGCACTCCAGCCTGGGTGACAGAGCTAGACTCCGTCTCAAAAAAAAAAAGTAATGGATTACTTTTGCACCAACCTATTAGCAAATTGTTTGTGCCTCCTCTTCCTATCTTTCACCTTCCTCGCCCAACCTTGCAAATACTCCTACATTTCAAACTTCATGTGATATAATTATATTTGGAGACTTAGACCTCCAAGGACTTTCCAGTTCACCTCCTGGGACATATGGTGATCCACGTTTGGATCCATTCTGGCTTCCGATCTCTAGCAGCCAGAAATAGCAGCTCACTGGGGTGAATGAAGGAAGTCACAATGACCTCTGTTGGCTGCAGCCTAGATGTTTGCTCTTCACTATCCCTTGCATTTCCAATTATCAGTTCTTATGTTTCATGTCTTACTAATACTGAAGTTAGTCTAACCTCTCCCACAGTGCAAGAGTTCGGTCTGTATTGTTATTTGCAGATGGTTGTGCCCTTTTCATGATAAGCAGCTCAAAATCTTCATAAGTTAACCTATTTAAGATTGGAATTCTCTTCTCCATATAGATAACAAGTTAGTCTCAAGAGTTTCTCTCATGTTTCTACTTCCAGGCTTTAGAAAATACAAGGAGGTAAAACCGTGAGGAAACTTTTTTCTCCAAATAAAGGCTTGGCAATATGAAACAGGTTAAAGCAAAACTTCAAGAGTTGAGGTGCGGTGGGGAGTCACTGAGGTTTTGTCCAGGCTTGCCCCTGACCACACTGCTGCAGCATAAGGTGAGGTACTAAGTATGTACAAAGCTCTGCAATGCAGAATTGGTCCAAGGCCACTTCTGGTGCTACCGTACCATTCCAGGAGCCTACTCTATATTTTAGTGACAAGAGTCCTGAGGGGACCTCCGGAAACAGATGCAAAGAGACAGCCTTTAACTTGACTTAATGAGATACTGAACACCTCCCAGAGCCATGTCTGTCTTCTTCGCAAGGTTGTGCCTCCCATTTTCCAGTTTTTAGGCACGCTCCCTTTCTAGTTGCTGTGTTTTGATGCCGGTCCTTCCCTGCCAGAAACAGCCTTTAGGCTCAGTCTCTGTAAAGAACTGCTAGGCCTTAGTGCCTTGGGGTCATTTTCAACATATCCTTAGTCGCATACATCACAAAACTGATTCTCCTGTGCTTTTTTTTTTTTTTTTTTAGATAAAGTGTAGGAAAAAAAAAAAAAAGAGAGAAAATTTGGGTTTATTTTTTTCACAATCCTTGACCCCCTTGAAATGAAATTCCCATCAGCCAGCACACTGATTTCATGAGCTGAGTGAAGTGGAGAGTTTATGTGAAGCCTTCATCTTGTGAAAAATCTGCTTTGGATTATTTTCTTGAGTAGGGTGTGCATGCAGAAGCAAATTTTCTGAAACTACTAGGCACAATCTCCCATGGCAGTTCTGAAAGCTGGCACAGTGTGCCTGAAAAAGGATTAGAAAAAGTGTGACAAATCTGGGCAGAGCTGCAGAGGCCCAATCTCTGCCCTACTCCTGGCACAGCCTCATTCCCAGTTGGCTTGGCAGAGCTGATGGTATGAAAGGATGAGTTTCAGCTTGCATCTAGCCATAGGATTTACCACCTGAGTTTGCAGTGTTGGAGAAAGAGAATTTTAGAGACAATGGCAAGAATAAAACCCCACCCTCAAGGTTTGGAGTTTACTAAAGTGGAGTGTAAATGAGCAGCATTCACCCTAATACTGGGTGTCTAGTTATATCCCACTCAGTAACTACAATTGCATAACTATTTATGCTATTAAGAATGATTTAGGAATAAACAGAGATCCTTTCTTCCCTTCTCAACCTTAGGGAAATACCTATTTAATTTTCAGTTACTGAGTGTTTGCCAGTTTAATAAGCACTTCCACACTTGTGCTTTACAGCAAGTCCTGAAGTGGGTATTATTTCCTCCCTTTGTGAAGGTTGGAGCATTTAGTTTTCTCACCGTAAGTGCCTACCAATCCCTACTGGAGCAGATACCTAGCTCTTCTGACTGTAGTGACTCTTTCACTTCTTTGCTGTCATTATGAGACTGCAGTGAGAACACTTCTGGACAGGGTCCATAACAGAAAGCTGTTACTGAAGGGTGAAGGAGCAAGGCTGTGGGAGAGTAGTGCTGATAACATGACCCTGTAAGCCTCCCACACTTACAGACTCCCACACTCACAGGTGATGCAGAGTGTGGACAGGGTGACTGACTAGTCTCCATCTGCCTGGGACTCTCCTGGTTTGGGAACTGAAAATCTTGCATCCTGGGAACTTCCTCAATTCTGTGCACACCAATGGCTCGTCAACCCCTGTGTGGATCGTATTTTGCCTCTTTGGTTTCGTCCAAATTTCTGGTAGCACTTCCAGGTTCAAAAGACTTAGTCCTCAAACTCTTAGGAAATTCTGGCGGCTTCCAGGACCTCACAGTCAATTGCTGCAAGACAGCTTTACTGAGCCAGGACTCCAGGACATTTGGTCTCAAGTGGTTACATATTTAAATATTCGAGCAACCAATCCATAATAATAATAATCTGAGCAGCCAACTGGAGTCAAGTTAATAATAATGACATCTGCTACTGATTATGAATCAGGCAGTATACTTCAGTGCTTTCTGACCCTCACCACCAGTCCTCAGGACACCCATGCAATGTGGTTATCATTAGTCTTATTTTATGAATATGGAAGCTGAGGTCATACATATTCAAGCAAGGCTCCAGGCCCTGAACCAAGTGACTCTAATTCCAAATCCCATATTCCTGTAGTACACTTTTCAAAGTTCCTCTAAGTTCCCCTGTATCTTGACCTGAGGAAATTACAGCTGCATGGGTGCTTTGAGGTAATCATTAAAGGCTTTTGTAAACTTTGGAAGTAGGACCAGGCTCACAGTAACGAGGAGATTGAGTACCCTAAGAGTTCTGGCCCCAGAATTTCATAGAAATATGGTGTTTAGAAGAAAGAGTCATCTGCTAAATTCTCTAAACCTAAAATTAAGACTTAGCTGCTATATATCCAAACTGACCAATTTTTTTTTATTACCTTCCAAGATTCAGCTTTTGGCACTTTATCATCCAATCAAGTTTCATGGAGACTGGATTAGGACCATAAGACTTATTCAGATATTAAGCCTCACATGATACATTATTTTTTGTAAACAAATTTTTAGATTAATATGCTACAAAGTTTTGCCAAGCCCTTAAGAGGGAGTTTATCAATTCAGCGCTTTTGTGTTTATGCTCTCACCACCCATGTTTGAACTCATTTTCTTTTGTTCATAAGTAAACAAGTTTTTGTTTGAAAGTTGAGAGTAAGAATACCTGTCCTTGTCCACACCTGTTTAACTTTGTCTTATAGTGCCAGCAAACATACTGGAGTTCTTCAGCATTACTGCTAAAGCAATGGTGCTTACTAACAAGCCAAATCAACTGGCAATGCTTTTTCCTGGTGGATTTAATTTGGCTAATGAGTTATAGTAACAGATTCTAATTACAAATTCTGAATTTGACATAATATATGTTAAATTGGATGTACATTTACTATATTATATTGAGAGAGAGATTTGTGGAAAAAATATATACTTATTTTTGAAAAGAAACTTTTGTTTATATCTGAAAAATAAACTGTTAACAAATTTCATCTCTGGGTTGTTAAGAGTCCAGGTTCTGGATTTCATAGCTTGAACAGCTTTGTCTGAAGACTTAGAAAACCTGCTTCACTGGATCACTTAACAAGAGTAAAATATCTTTTGTGTAAAGTTTTTTTGGAGGTGATGGTGTACCAGTATGCTGACCACCTATTGTCAAAAATAACATCTATACTGGACATTCTCCTATCAAATAGTAGATCCAGAAGCTTCTGGTGCCATTGCAACTTATATTAAGAAATAATGGTCTGTAGTGGTTAAACAGCTACTCAAGAAGACCTAGGTACTTGCCCAAGTAAATGAAAACCTTCTGGCATTTGAGAGCCAGTATGCAGGCTGGATTTCAACTTCTCTTGAGCCCCTGCACTGTATTACATTGGTGCCATAAACAAACTGTACAACCATAGGAGACAACTCTGTGGTTAATGTGATTTGGAGTCAGATGATGATTTCTCTATGTGCAGACACAGAAAGTTTTACTTAACTTTCTATACCTAAAATACTTAGAAACCATAGTCATCCATATTGATATTTTATATCCTCTCAACTTCTCTTGCCCAAACTTGACCTACAGTTGCAATTATCTTACATTTCCTTGGCTCTGTTTTCATTTATATTTAATTCCAGAAACCACATCAAATCTTTGCAGAATGAAGTAGAGTATAAAGAAGTAGAGATGTACACATGCATCTCTAAAATCAGCCCTGCCTAGGCAAAGCAGCCTGTGCTTAAACACACAATACATTTTTCATGATTGTGTTGAAGTGAGGTAACCTAACCTGTTTTTATATCCTTCAAAATAAGGTGGATAGGAATGCTTTCAGCCCTTTTCAATAGCTTTGATTATCCTGTTTTTGTTAGATCCCTCCTCTTGGTTTGATCATAGTAGTTACTGTATTTCTTCTTATAAGTTGGTCTGCAAAGGGTAGGGCTTGCAGAACATTGGAAAGTTGTGACGGCTGTGAGTCATATCGCTGAAGGCGGAACTTTCGAGCCAGACTATCTACGTGAAGGCATAAGATGCTGTTATTTACAACAGAGTGAACTGAGCATCAGTCAGAAAAAGTCTATGTTTGCAGAAATACAGATCCAAGACAAAGACAGGATGGGCACTGCTGGAAAAGTAAGTGGAACATTTCTGTCCCCTCCTCATCATGACCTAACGATGTGAGGCTGATACTTAGAACTTTGAATCCATTAAATTTATTAAACACTTGGAGACAGTCCTTGAGGAATGAAACACTTCGTGAGCAGGCATACAGTGAGGGAAACACTGGGTATGGTGTTTCAGAGAATGTCAGTGGAAGCAGGGGTAAGTTGGAAATAGCATATCCAATGTCAGCAAGACATTGGAGGAAAATAGAGAAATTGATTTATATTGGCATTATTCATAATTTGATTTCAGGATAACTGGGCAATTTCTCCAGGAAGCAAAATGTTTCCACAAGGACACTTCAATCGTCTCAGTAGCATGTGCTGCACTCACTGCAGTGTTCAATGGGAGACCAGGGTCTCATGCTCAGATGTTGGAAGAAACGTTCCTGCCATTAAGAATGGAAAATGCTAATTCTGGGATGCAAAATGGACAAGAAAGTGTCATGAGTTTTAGGTTTCTTACGAATGTAATTTTTATCAAAATATATATTTAAAAATTCTTTAAAATCAAGACTACATTGTTGGTAAAGTATGTTTATTGTTTTAAAAACAACAGAGTTAGCAGAGTTGGTATTAACTTTAGAAACAGCTTTGCTTTGCTTTTTTTTATTTGAAAGTAGGTCAGTACAGTTCCTTGCTTTAAATGGGTACATAATTGCTTAAAGGACTAAATGTTTTTGTTTGTTTTGTTTTAGCTTGAACAATTTTGCATTTAGCTTGCTTAAGGTTTTGGAAAAATAAAGATGACATGAGAAGTCTGGGTAATGTGACAAGTTAGGAGACTCTATGATGTTAGAATTTGAAATAAGTTTTACTAGAATTGAATAGAACTGGAATAAAACCATCCTAATTTGGGCCAGAAATCCAGCAAAACTAGATTACTTCAGAAGTTAATTTTGCACTATAGAAGCTAGCAACTCTACCCATGGAAATTAATGAATCTTAGAACTGAAAGGAATCTTAAAAATTTGCAACTTTAACCACCCAACAGATGCTTCAGGTCTGGTTACACTATTTCTAGAAAGTCGATATTCATCCACTGTAAGAACATTTCTAATGATGGAGAAAGTAGCCTCAAGGCAGCACTTTCCAATTAATAATACAGTGTATAATATATAAAGAGTATAAAAGCTATACGATTTTGATATATGGTCATGCAATAGTGTGGTTTGCATAAGGATTATATATTTCCCAAGTTTCTGTAGTGTTCCAGTGTAGCTCATGAAAGGAGTTTCCCTTTACATTGGGATTGATTTTTTCTCTTTATAATAAATGTTTTCTTTTTCATTAGAAAAGTAAAAGATAACTGTATTAGTTTCCCAGGGCTTCCATAATAAAGTGTCACAGACTGGGTGGCTTAAACAGCAGAAATTTGTTTTCTTGTACATCTGAAGGCTACAATTCTGAGATTAAGGTGTCATCAGGGTTGGTTTCTTCTGAGGCTTGTGTCCTTGGCTTGTGGATGACCCTCTTCTCTGTGTCTTCACATGATCTTCCCTTTTCCTAATCTCCCCTTCTAATAAAGACACAGCCATATTGGATTAGGTTCCACCCTGATTACCACATTTTAAATTAATTACCTCTTGAAAGACCCCATCTCCAAATACAGTCACCTTCTGGGGTACTGGGGGTTAGGACTTCAACGTATGAATTTGGAGGGAGACACAATTCATCCTATACCAATGATTATTCTAGAAAATTTGGAAGGTCAGAAAATATGAAGGAAAAAAAACAATCATAATATCACATCCCCAAACTACCATTTTTGTGTGTGTGTTTCCTTCTATTTTTCCATCCATAGTTTATGAAGCTGTACTCATACAATATACAAATATTTTATCCTATTTTTCCAACTTAAACATTTTTCAATTTATTACAATTTATAAACCTTTTTAAATGTCTAATTTCTGCATTTAACACAATTTATTTCTTCATTCCTCTATTATTGTTTATGTATTTTCCTCTATAAATAGTGCTGTGATGACATCTACTATATAGATAGATTTTTCTAAAATTAATATTTCTTCCAGGTAGCCATTAAAAATGGAATTACAGGGTAAACATGTCACAACATCCTTAAATATCTTGATGTACCATGCAAATTACTTTCTAAAGGGTTGACATAGGTAAGATGGCCCATTTTACCATTTCTCTGACAATACTGTGTATTCTCATTAAGTTCTCATTAAGTAAAAAGTCATTATCAGAGCATGGTGGCTTGTGCCTGTAGTCCCAGCTAACTGGGGAGGCTGAGATGGGAAGATCACTTGAGCCCAGGAGCTACAGTACAATCTAGGCAACAAAGTGTGATATTGTCTTAAAAAAATTTTTTTAATTCATTATAGACTTGATAGGCAGAGAATTGTATCTCATTTTTATTTTTTTAAAAAGATGTTTTTATGAGTGAGAACAAACATGTCACAATCTATTCATTAATCAGTTGCAGTTTTTTCCATAGGTCCTTTGCCTGCCATGTATCTCCCAGGGTGTAAGTGTGGTATGTGGAAGTGGGAAGGAGTGTTAGGAGTGAAGTTGTTAACGCTTCCTCTGTAAATTTGAGTAAGCATTGTATTTATCAAATGTGATAACTTTTATCTATTTTGCTTTAATAGTTTCCCTCAGTACTATTTGCTGTCAATGTGGAAAATTTACTATTTCTCAACACACAAAATTTTAATTCTTAGAAGCTGTTTCCTCTATGACTTTTTTTAACTTTTATTTTAGGTTCAGGGGTACATGTGCAGGTTTGCTACATAGGCAAATTGTGTATCATGGGGTTTGGTGTACAAATTATTTTGTCACCCAGATAATAAGCATGGTACCTAATTGGTGGTTTTTTGATCCTTATCCTCCCTCCACCTTCCACCCTCAAATGGGCCCTGGTGTCCATTGTTCTTTTCTTTGTGTCCGTAGGTACTCAATATTTAGCTTCCACTTATAAGTCAGAACATGTAGTATTTAGTTTTCTGTTTCTGCGTTCGTTTGCTCAGGATAATGGCCTCCAGCTCCATCCATGTCCCTGCAAAGAATTTGATCTTATTTTTTTACAGCTGCATAGTATTCCGTGGTAAATATATACCACATTTTCTTTATCCAGTCTAGCATTAATGGGCACTTAGGTTGATTCCATGTCTTTGCTATTGTGAATAGTGCTTCCGTGAACATACGCTTGCATGTGTCTTTATGGTAGGACGATTTATATTCCTTTGGGTATATACCCAATAATGGGATTGCTGGGTCAAATGTTAATCCTGTTTTAAGTTCTTTGAGAAATGGCCAGACTGCTTTCCACAATGGCTGAACTAATTAACCTTCCCACCAGCAGTGCATAAGTATTCCCTTTTCGCTCCAACCTCACCAGTTTATTTTCTGACTTTTTAACAATAGTCATTCTGACTGGTATGAGATAGTACCTCACTGTGGTTTTGATTTGTGTTTCTCTAATGGTTAGTGATGTTGAGTATTTTTTCATATGCTTGTTGGCCATATGTATGTTTTGTTTTGAAACATGTCTGTTCATATCCTTTGCCCACTTTTTTATGGCATTGTTTGTTTTTTGCTTATTATTTTGTTTAAGTTGCTTATAGATGCCGGATATTAGACCTTTGTTAGATGCATAGTTCACAAATATTTTCTCCAATTCTGTAGGTTGTCTGTGTAATCTGTTGATAGTTTCTCTTGCTGTGCAGAAGCCCTTTAGTTAAATTAGGCCCCTTTTGTCAATTTTTGTTTTCATTGCAATTGCTTTTGGCATCTTTGTCATTAAGTCTTTACCAGGTCCTATGTTCAGAATGGTATTCCCTAGGTTATCTTCCAGGGTTTTCAGAGTTTTGGGTTTTAGATTTAAGCCACATTTTAAGTTAATTTTTATATATGATATAAGGAAGGGGTCTAGCTTCAGTCTTCTGCATATGGCTAGCCAGTTATCCCAGCACCATTTATTAAGTAGGGCATTCTTTCCCCATGGCTTGTCCTTTGTTATTTTTTCTATCACTCTTAAGCATAAAAGTTACTCCATGCTCAGTATGATTGATATTTACATCTTCACTGATTGATAAAATAGTTTGACTTTAAAAATAAATCTTGGGCCAGGCACAGTGGCTCACACCTGTAATCTCAGCTGTTTGGGAGGCCGAGGCTGGCAGATAACAAGGTCAGGAGATCGAGACTATCCTGGCCAACATGGTGAAACCCTGTCTCTACTGAAATACAAAAACATATTAGCTGGATATGGTGGCACACGCCTGTAGTCTCAGCTACTTGGGAGGCTGAGGCAGGGGACTCGCTGAACCCGGGAGGCAGAGGTTGCAGTGAGCCCAGATCGCGCCACTGCACTCCAGCCTAGCAACAGAGCAAGATTGGGTCTAAAAAAAAATAATAAAAAAACAAAAATCTTAACAATGAATCCAGCTTGAATTTGTTTGGGAATGTGGTGTGAGATTTCTAACTTCGACATTGGGCCATATTACACTGTAACCCGTAACATTTTCATTAGCAAGGCAGAGGGTAAATATTAAATTGAGCTACTGATGGCTTTCAGCCACCCATCCGTTACAAGTGTATCATTTTTCACATTTAATCTTTTTACAAAAGAGTCACTTAAGAATCCATAAGAGCTCTCTAGGACTGTTGTGTTTGTTGACAAGATGAAGGTAACTTATTTTGCATCTGAACAAATTAATTAAAATATTTTTTAGGAGTCCTAGACAGATTTGGAGGTAGGAAGGGGGAAACAGTTTATCTGTGTGTGTCTGTCTCTCTGTCATAATTCAATAATCTTAGCAAAACCATTTAATTGAATAACTACAGCAAAACCAGTTGAACAACTGGACACCAGTCACTGGTATCTCCACACCTAGTTTCCACTGCTATAAGATGACAAGCTTTAACCTGCCTATCAAGCCCTACCAGGTGCAAGAACTGGGCTAGGTGCAAAAGGGATGCAGAGATGCAGACACAAATTCAATCATCCAGGAACTCACAGTCATAATCTATATGCTTCATGATGTTCATGGTTCCGTTCATCCTTACCATGCTAATAGCCTAATTTCTTCACCATTGCTATATGATTATACACAGCTATTAAATACTGGTTTAAATTCTTACAGACAAGTCAGCAGCATTTTCTGTTTTATTAATTTGTCTCTTGTGAATAAGCAATACACAGAGGACAATTTTGTTAATCTATTAGATTTGAAATTGTAACAAAATGACCTATTTTTGGGTGGGGGTATTATATGAACAGCAAACAAAAATCAATAAGTTGGGAAAAGTACCTCAGGTCTAGTCCAGCTCTGCATCTCATGTGCTAGGTGACCATGGATCCATCATTTAGTCACTCTGGGCTACATTTCTCATACCTTAAGCAAAGGCACACACAAGATGATTTATAAGGCTTATAATACTAGTGTTTGATGAAAATCATTCTGGAAAACTTAGAATATTATATATGCTCTTCTGTTCATATTTATACTATTCAGGGAGTCTGTATTTAAAGGCATAATTCGGACCCATTATAACACTTGCCTATTTCTTAGGTTATTAAATGCAAAGCAGCTGTGCTTTGGGAGCAGCAGCAACCCTTCTCCATTGAGGAAATAGAAGTTGCCCCACCAAAGACTAAAGAAGTTCGCATTAAGGTAAGCGTGAGCCCTGGAGAACTTAAGCGAAAAGCGTTATCAAACTTATATTGAATATAGCACTGTTGTGAGGCTGGATTCTTAAATAAGGAGACGCTTCCCAGGTTTGGAGTATTAATTCCTTTACTGGCTCTTGTATATTGTTAAGGATCTGATTGTACTCGATGTGAAATTAATGAGTTCATTATCCTTTTAAAAAACAGCAGTGCTAACATGCTTTATTATACCTTTGATTTGTTGAATTTTTATTCATATAGTGTCTAATTAAAAATGGTTAATAATCATAGCTAAAGACTTCTTTTAAAATCTTCTGGGAGTCAGATTGTTTTGAGGTTACTTTTCACAAAGAATGAGGAACTCACTTGTGCCTGGAGAAATGACAACTTTGTGGAACGTTTTCCTTCCTTTCTTTGGACAGACCTTAACCTTGGCTTTGGACACCAGTTGTTGAGTAGGCATTGCTACCAATCTTTCTTTGACCCTCTTACTGTTACCTGAGCACAACAGTAGCAGTAAGATTTTGCTCTTTGCTTACCTTCTTGCATGCCATTTCCTCTATTCTTTGTTAAGAGAGCCCAATAAGGGCCTAGCTATAAAAATCTACTTTGGGGCCATCACATGGTAACATCTGCATTCTGGTTCCCTCACAAGAGCACCAGTTTACTACAGACAGGCACCAAGATTCAACCTAGGGTATAAGGGAGCAATATTATAAGTTCTGTCAGAGAGGGATCTTGTCTGATGGTTGATTTTTGGCTCAGAATCGTCTAAGAGTAAATGTTGTTATATTAGGCAAAGATATTGATTAAACAATTATAATTTCTTCAAGAAGTTAAATATTCTCCCAACAGTGAAATGATCAGTTTGTTGATTGATGCAATGTTTTTGTCTTTGAACACAGATTTTGGCCACAGGAATCTGTCGCACAGATGACCATGTGATAAAAGGAACAATGGTGTCTAAGTTTCCAGTGATTCTGGGACATGAGGCAACTGGGATTGTAGAGAGCATTGGAGAAGGAGTGACTACAGTGAAACCAGGTATACGCAAGTGTCAAACCACAAGTTTGAAATAATTAGGCTTTGATTAGCCTATCAAAGGAAATAGCACACACTAGGAATCATTAGACGGATCCTTAACACAATTCAGGGAATTAAAAGAATACAAGAATGGATTTTACTGAGTAATGTTTAATTTGGCAAAACCTCAGCCTTTACAAGGCAAACCTTACAGTGTTTATAAACCTTAGAATATCTTTTTAAAAGTTTTACCTATAGTATGGGCTCAATTCACATTTGTTAATTTCATATTTTAACATTAATGAACGGCATCTTATATCACGATTTTTTTCCCTGTAGGTGACAAAGTCATCCCTCTCTTTCTGCCACAATGTAGAGAATGCAATGCTTGTCGAAACCCAGATGGCAACCTTTGTATTAGGGGCGAGTAGGTTTCAGTCATTTTTATTTTAACGTTATTTAAATTTTTCCTATGCTAATTTTTGAATTGAATTAATTAATACGTGTATTTGATGTATCAAATAGTATTACTGGTTGTGGAGTACTGTCTGATGGCACCACCAGATTTACATGCAAGGGCAAACCAGTACATCACTTCATGAACACCAGTACATTTACTGAGTACACAGTGGTGGATGAATCTTCTGTTGCTAAGATTGATGATGCAGCTCCTCCTGAGAAAGTCTGTTTAATTGGCTGTGGGTTTTCCACTGGATACGGGGCTGCTGTTAAAACTGGCAAGGTAAGACACAGGGTAGGCTAGTTTATTTGTTTCTTCTTTCCTTTTCTTAAATGATTTCCTTGGAATCTTGAAGGGTATGGAAAAAAAAAATTTAAAAAATATATTGCATATTCAGGCTGCCAAGCAGCACAATGCCAAATCAACTAAAAGAAAAATAAAAAATTCAGATTAGAAATTTTCTTTTTTTTACATTTGAGAATATTTATTGACTATATTTCCAAACTGCATCATTTCTCCATCTTTAAAATATACCCCTTCCCCATCTGTTAAGTTTGTTACGATAGAATGATCTCAGTATTTTAGTTACAGCAGAGGCTTTTTGTCAGAGCTTTTACTCCTAGTTTCTTGTCAGCTAAGTAAGATTTATTGTATAACTACAAAATAGAGTAGTAAGTACATTACCAGCTTCTCAGAAAAAGTACAATTATGTCAAATCACCTGTTATAGATAATATAAAGAGCAATAAAATCATTAATCATTTGGATTACCACCTATAATGCATAGCAGAAATAAAATACAGTAGTATTTGTTGCCTATTATCAGTAATGCTGTTATTGTTCACCAAAACTGATTTCTCAATATACACTTTTACATCAACTGTGATAGTAGATAGGATCCCCGGAATTTTAAATTAATCACATGAAATTTTGCAAGGCAATTGGAGTTCAAGGAATTAAGAATCTTTGACCTAATACAGTATTAAAAGAAAAAATGTTTATCAAGAAATACAATTGAAAATGAAATTTCTAGATTTAATTTTTGTTTCTTCCACATCTCCTTCAGACTCAAATTTCTCTAATTTATATTTGTATCTAAATTTATTTATAAATGACTCAGTTATGATTTCTTTATTTCTTCTATTAAAAAATGGGATATATGTGCAGAACGTGCAGGTTTGTTACACAGGTATACATGTGCCATGGTGGTTTGCTGCATCTATTGATTCGTCCTCTAAGTTCCCTCCCCTCACCCCCCACCTCCTAACAGGCCCTGATGTGTGTTGTTCCCCTCCCTGTGTCCATGTGTTCTCACTGTTCAACTCCCACTTATGAGTGAGAACATGTGGTGTTTGGTTTTCTGTTCTTGCGTTAGTTTGCTGAGCATGATGGCTTCCAGCTTCATCCATGTCCCTGCAAAGGACATGATCTCATTTCTTTTTATGGCTGCATAATATTCCATGGTGTATATGTACTACATTTTCTTTATCCAGTATATCATTGATAGCCATTTGGGTTAGTTCCAAGTCTTTGCTATTGTAAATAGTGCTGCAATAAACATACGTGTGCATGTGTCTTTACAGTGGAATGATTTATATTCCTTTGGGTGTATACCCAGTAATGGGATGGCTGGGTCAAATGATATTTCTGGTTCTAGATCCTTGAGGAATTGTCATACTGTCTTCCACAATGGTTGAACTAATTTATGTTCTCACCAAAGTGTAAAAGTGTTCTTATTTCTCCATAGCCTCACCAGCATCTATTGTTTCCTGACTTTTTAATAATTGCCATTCTGACTGGCATGAGATGGTATCTCATGGTGGTTTTGATTTGCATTTCTCTAGTGATCAGTGATGTTGAGCTGTTTTATATGTTTATTGGCCACATAAATGTCTTCTTTTGAGAAGTGTGTGTTCATATCCTGTGCCACTTTTGGATGGGGTTCTTCATTTTTTTTCTTGTATATTTGTTTAAGTTCCTTGTAAATTCTGCACATTAGACCTTTGTCAGATGGGTAGATCGCAAAAATTTCCTCCCATTCTGTAGGTTCACTCTGATGATAGTTTCTTTTGCTGTGCAGAAGCTCTTTAGCTTAATTAGATCCCATTTGTCAAGTTTGGCTTTTGTTGCAATTGCTTTGGGTGTTTTTGTCGTGAAGTATTTGCCCATGTCTATGTTCTGAATGGTATTGCCTAGGTTTTCTTCTAGGGTTTTTAGGGTTTTGGGTTTTACATTTAAGTGTTTAATCCATCTTAAGTTAATTTTTGTATAATATGTAAGGGAGGGGTCCAGTTTGAGTTTTCTGCATATGGCTAGCCAGTTTTCCTAGCATCATTTATTAAATAGGGAATCCTTTCCCCATTGTTTGTTGTCAGATTTGTTGAAGAGCAAATGATTGTAGATGTGTGGTGTTATTTCTGAGGGCTCTATTCTGTTCCATTGGTCTATATCTCTGTTTTGGTACCAGTACCATGCTGTTTTTGTTACTGTAGCCTTGTAGTATAGTTTGAAGTCAGGTAGCATGATGCCTCCAGCTTTGTTCTTTTGGCTTAAGATTGTCTTGGCTATATGGACTCTTTTTTGGTTCTATATGAAATTTAAAGTAGTTTTTTTCTAATTCTGTGAAGAAAGTAAATGGTAGCTTGATAGAGATACCACTGAATCTATAAATTACTTTGGGCAGTATGGCCATTTTCACGATATTGATTCTTCATATCCATGAGCATGGAATTTTTCCATTTGTTTGTGTCCTCTCTTATTTCCTTGAGCAGTGGTTTGTAATTCTCCTTGAAGAGGTCCTTCACATCCCTTGTAAGTTGTATTCCTAGGTATTTTATTCTCTTTGTAGCAACTGTGAATGGGAGTTCACTCATGATTTGTGTTTTTAACTGGAGGCCCTTTTCAGGTTTCACTTTTTGACCCTAACACCTAACATGTTCAAGAACATTCCTCTCCACAGGTCAAACCTGGTTCCACTTGCGTCATCTTTGGCTTGGGAGGAGTTGGCCTGTCAGTCATCATGGGCTGTAAGTCAGCTGGTGCATCTAGGATCATTGGGATTGACCTCAACAAAGACAAATTTGAGAAGGCCATGGCTGTAGGTGCCACTGAATGTATCAGCCCCAAGGACTCTACCAAACCCATCAGTGAGGTGCTGTCAGAAATGACAGGCAACAATGTGGGGTACACCTTTGAAGTTATTGGGCGTCTTGAAACCATGGTAAGACCCAAAATTTGAGAAGCCACAAAATGCCCAAGTTATTAGATATGCACAAGGTAAATTTAATTTTCCATAACTTTATTAAGTCAATAATTGAAAGATCTCTGTGACTGTCAGTTTTACTCAGGCAAAAACTGATAATCACATAGCAATTTTGCCTAAAAAGTCAAATAGTTAAGAGCAGGTTCACTGGACCGAAGTTAAATACTATATCATACCACTCTCAGCTGACTAGATGGCAAGGTAGTCAACCCTTCTAGATAATTGTTTTAAGTATGATCTTCCTTGTATGTGTAGATTTCTTGGCAAAAGCAATTCTATCTCTTGAATGTTAGCAAAGTAAGCATCAGAAGGTGACTGAGGAGAGGTGAAAAGGGATTATTCCAAATGTTGTGGTCTCTTCCCCGAAATCTGTGATCCATCGACCTTCTTCTCACTCTTTACACCTGAGCTTTGTTTGCCCTCATCTGAATTCCCTTAGAATATGAACCTTCAATTTTCTAGCCATGCCTCCTGTATGGCAGCCCGCAGCACCAGACCTTCAGTTAGGCCTGTAAAACAGATCCAAGGTTCCTGGAACTAGAAAGCTCCAGCCTGGCATAGTGTAAGGAGACCGGGAAAAATGGAATAAAGCCACTTTTGCTCAAGATTGAGTAGCAGATTAACTCACCTTAATACTTTTGGTAATTTAAGAATAAATAGTCCTTAATTTATCATTGTTGTCATATTCCTTTCCTAGTGAATCACTTAGATTTATTTCATATCAAAAAATAGCATTCTAGGTCATAAGTTTATGAAGCCATACATGATATTGGATATAGTATTACAGTCTATCGATTTCCAGTTGCTACCTGATGAAGGCTGGTCTCTAAAAACAATGTCATCTGTTGCTCCAATCTAGCAAGTATTAAATTATTAGTTAATAACTGGATGGGTTAATGACTAGAAAATGTGAGGTTAGTCTCAGAAATGCTCCCAAGAAAAGGGACTCTTTTGTCCTACATTTTAGTATTTTATTTAATTTTAAGAGTAAACTTAAAAAGAAAACTACACTAAATGATTTAGTATATTTAATTCAATTTAGTTTCGTTCAAATGGCTTTCTAAGGCTTATCTGAAGTGGTGATATTGGTATGAAAATATCACAAGAATTTTCCCTGTATTTTAGTCCATGGTACACTGAAAATGCCACAAACACTGACCACATTGACTGCTGTTTTCTGCCTTAAGGGGAAAATGTGTATAGAAATTTAATTAAGGACTAAAGTTGCACTGAAATTTTTTTAAGCAAGTAAAAAACAGAAGATGGCTTAATTTAATTTCATGACTTTGCCATAGTACATAGGTCATTTCAGAGCTTGTGTTACACTGTAAGAGACACAGGAAGCAAACGATCTCCTCCTTTTTAAACTCAGATTGATGCCCTGGCATCCTGCCACATGAACTATGGGACCAGCGTGGTAGTAGGAGCTCCTCCATCAGCCAAGATGCTCACCTATGACCCGATGTTGCTCTTCACTGGACGCACATGGAAGGGATGTGTCTTTGGAGGTGAGGAAAGCAAAGCCTCTGGATGTTGCTTGGCAAGTGGGAGAAGCCGGTTTCCTCAGGCCTTTCTTCCAAGAATGAGTATGAAGTGATCTAAAATGGAACTGTGACCATAATAACACAAAAGATAATTCTCCACTCCTCACCTTGATGTAGGACTAATATTGGTGGACGCATTTTTAATATTAGCAACTGTAACTCAAGTTCCCCAAAGGCCTGAATGAGAGACACCAGTAGTGTTTCTATAGGGATGAATTATGTGACAGGAAGTTCTGATTTAATCCATTATTATTAATATACACAAGAATGTGTATTAAAATGAATTTATTTGATTCATAATAGCACCCACAAAAATCCTGGACCCAAAGCCAAAACTAGCAACAACAACAAAAAGGGATTGTCACATTTTATGGGAACAATTCAGATTCACACTGGAAGGACTTAGATTATCACTCAACAATTAATATTGTTTTAGGAAAGATGGAGCCAGAGCCACTCTGCTCAAGGCAGATGACACAGTGAGTCCTTTTATTTCCCTCCTCTACAAAGTCTCGTTTTCTAGTGCCTTCATACAGAGTTGTACTGAGTGCTTTGAAGGTACTCCCAATATTAGAGTCTGCCTTATACAATGTAAGAGAATAGTAACTGCTCGAGTACTTGTTAAGAGTATAAAAAGGAGAAAATAATTGTTCTTCACTTAAAGAAGTACATAATGTAGCAAAGAATACAAAAACAAATACAAAAGAAAGAATATAAAAATAAGTGTAGCTATAGACGTTATAAAACAAATTATAAGAGGAGTTTTTTAGCATTTATTCTATGTTAAAAGTTTTACATTAATGTGTTAGTTTATTTTATTCCTCAGTAACTCTCTGAGGAAGCTACTTAATGAATAATAAAACTGAGACTTGGAACTATTAAGTTTTTTGCCCCTATAGCGCTCAAGTTGAGAACTGAGATTTAAAGCTGGTCCATGGGAGAACAAAGTTTTTCCTCTTTCTGCAACATTACTTGGGGCATAAAAAAGCAAGAGGCTAGTTGGTATGGATGAGGTTTTATAGAGAAGGCTTCTTAGGGAAAATAAAACTTGAATTGAAGAACAAAACAATAAGAGATATAAGAAGTTGAACCTCCTTGCTTTGACTATTTGTGGGAAGTGGGAAGATTATAAATTATTCAGGAATATTAGAGCTAAAATTCAGTTATTCAGCAAAGATTTGTTGAGTGTATACTGAGTACAGGTACCATTGTGTATACAGTGTACCATTCCAGGAGCTAGGAACGGAGAAGAGACAAAACATACTAAGTCTCTGATCTCAGGAAATGTGAGAGTCCTCTCATTTTGGTATAGAGAGACTGACAATAAATAAATGAATGCAGAATACATCATATGGTTACAAGTGCAAAGGATAACAACAGAGGATGGGTAATTGGCAGTGCCAGAGGACTGGGGTGGAGGTGGAGGCGAATGCTATTTTATAAAGTTCAGGGAGGGCCTCCTTGATAAGGTAACATTGGAGCAAAAACATAAATAAGATATTCAGAAATCTTGGGAAAGAATATTCCAGGAAGGGGACTTAGTAAATACCAAAGGGTGTTGGCAAGAACCATAAAAACAGGGAAAAGGTCAGTATGGTTACAACGGAGTGAAGACAGAAGAACAGTCACAGCTGGGGTCAGAGGACCTTAAATTATATGGGGCCTTTGGGCCATTGCAAGGTTTTAGGAGTTTATTCTGAGAGAGAAATAAAACCATAGAGGCTTCTGAGGGAGGTGTCACTTGATCTGACTTCCATTTTAACACTCTCCTTCTGGCTGCTCTATAGGGAATATTCTAAATGGAGCAGAGGGACAAGCAGGGAGACCATGGAAGAAGTTATTATAATGCTGGAAGGAAAGGATGCTGGCTTGGAGTGATGGGCTGGTGAGAAGTAGTCAGCTCCTGAATACATTTTGAAGATAGAGCCAATAAAATTTGCTGAAATAGTTACTGTATGGCAAAAAGAGTAGAATCCAAGATTTTGGGGCCTAAGTAACAGGAATCATGTCACTATCATCATTTATTGAGAAGGAAGACTATGGAAGGAATAGATTGGGGGCTCTGGTGGAAGTGGAAGAAACCAGGAGTGGTTTGGGGCAGGTTGCACTTGTGCACCTATGAGATATCTGAATAAAGATGTCTACAAAATGTAGGCAATTGGGTATGAGTCTGTAGTACAGGTGGAGGTTTAGGATGGGTATAGAAACCTAAGTGTTTTAAGAGGAGTATATCGAAAGCCACAAGACCAGAGGAGGTCACCCTAGAAGTCAATGTAGATAAAGAGTAGAAATGGACCAAGGACCAAGCCCTGGGAATCCTCAGAGTTAGAGGTCTGGGAGATGTAAAGGACCCAGCAAAGATCTGTGGGAGAAGTAACTAGTGAGCAAGGAAAGTGACAATGATGACGACGATGATGTAGTATCTAGAAGCTAAGGGAACAGAGTGTTTGAGAAAAGGGGAGCCACCAACAGTATCAATTCTACCTAACAGTTCATATAAGAGGAGGACTGAGAAATGACCCTTGTCTGGGTCAAAATGGAGCTCAAAGATGACCTTGATGATGGCTGTTACAGGACAGTGCTGGGGGCAAGAGCGTAATCAGAGTGGGCTCAGAGAGGATGAGAGGAAAGGAACGGGATCCAGAAACAATGAACTGGAGACAATTCTTTCTGTAAAGTAGTTTCTCTGCAATAGAAGCAAAGATGTGGGGTGACTGGAAGGAGATGGGGGTATCAAAAGAGTTTTTTTAAACTTTGTTTCTTTTTAATTTAATTTAATTTTTATTTTACTTTAAGTTCTGGGATACATGTGCAGAACGTGCAGGTTCGTTACATTGGAATACAAGTGCCATGCTGGTTTGCTGCACCCATCAACCCATCATCTAGGTTTTAAGCCCTGCATGCATTAGGTATTTGTCTTAATGCTCTCCCTCCCCTTGCCCCCAGCCACCGACAGGCCCTGGTATGTGTCATTTCCCTGCCTGTGTCCCTGTGTTCTCATTGTTCAACTCCCACTTATGAGTGAGAACATAAGGTGTTTGGCTTTTTGTTTCTGTGTTAGTTTGCTGAGAATGATTGTTCCCGGCTTCATCCACGTCCCTGCAAGGACATGAACTCATTCTTTTTTATGGCCGCATAACTTTTGTTTCTTATGCTGGGACAAATACAGCTTATTTGTACACTGCTGGGAATGATTTAACACAGGAAAAGTCATAGCGCAGGAAAGAGAAGGAATAAATATAACATAATAAAAGGTAAAGATTATTTAGTAATGTCTAAAGAGAAACTGTGTGCTTATTTACAGGTTTGAAAAGCAGAGATGATGTCCCAAAACTAGTGACTGAGTTCCTGGCAAAGAAATTTGACCTGGACCAGTTGATAACTCATGTTTTACCATTTAAAAAAATCAGTGAAGGATTTGAGCTGCTCAATTCAGGACAAAGGTAACTGTTTCTTATGATGATCTTGTCTCCTCTCCACAGGCTACTTTTAAAATTTAGTACTTATAAATGTGCCTGTTTTCTTCATATTTTATTTCTAATTATTTAATCTAGCCAGATTGATACAACTAATTACTTCTCTTTACCCACTGCATTAGTGTATTTTCATACTGCTATAAAAAAATAACAGCCCGAGACTGGGTCATTTATAAAGCAAAGAGATTCAATTGACTCACAGTTCAGCATGGCTGGGGGCTTCAGGAAACTTATAATCATGGTGAAAGGCAAAGAGGAAGCAAGGCACCTTCTTCACAGGCTGCAGGAAGGAGAAGTGTCGAGCAAAGCGGGAAGAGTCCCTTACAAAACCATCAGATCTTGTGAGAACTCACTCACTATCATGAGAACAGCACGAGGGAAACTGCCCCCATGCTTCAATTACCTCCACCTGGTCTCTCCCTCGACATGTAGGGATTATAGGGATTATAATTCAAGATGAGATTTGGGTGGGGACACAAAGTCTAACGATATCACCAACTTAGTATGCCATTGTACTATATTAATCAATTTTTAAAAATCTTTTGGATTTTGTTTACTTAGTTGATTTCATTGTGACTATTTTTATTTCATCATAAAGCTGCTAGTTATTTCAAGTAGGCCACAAAGTTTCCTTATTTTACAGTTTTCAAAGTGCTTTCTCAAATGTGCGTTTTTCAGACCCCTGTAAGCCAAGTATTATTTTTACCGTTTTTAGATGAAGACCAAGGTTGTGAAAGCAAATAAATAACTGGTCAAACCTCCTGGGGTAGTGCCAGGATACAAACTAATTGCAAAACTTGTGCTCTTTTGACCATATAACAAACTTCTCTGACAGAGCTTGGCAAGCTTTGGGTAAACATGGGTGTGATGATTACCACTCTTGTTGCTTCTGAGGGTTGGGCAAGGGTAGAGATCAAGTATGAATTCGTGCAAATTTTACCTACAACATCTACCTCATGGAGGTCTCAAACTGCAATCAAAAAGCCTGTCTGCGAGATGAAATGACTTTCACTCATTGGGTCTATAAATAATTATTGAGCTTCCACTATGTGCCAAGGACTTGGATTTAATTAGTAAAAGGAACTGTATATTGAGATCCAAATTTTTACTAATTTTTTTTTACCTGAGAGCTTTTTCAATGTTGTGTCTTGTCTCCACATTTGGTCTACCCTACAGGATCACCATATTATGAACATACATTTTTTATAAGCAAGTAAACAATGGGATTTTGTAAGAAAAACTGTCAGAACCAGTCAATACTACTTTACTCAGATAAGCAAAACTAACAGCTTAGTATGGCCTGCTTGGAAAATAATTACTGTTTGTTTTCCAAAGAAACATAAATTCTGCTTTCAGGAATTTTACTTCAAATATCATCTTAATGCAGGGACATCCAAACTAACATTTGTAAACTTAAACTCTTCAATTTCCATCTACTTCCTGCACCGCTCCATTTGAATGTCCCACTTGGAAATATTTTTTCACCAGTAATTTTTATCTCAGTCATTGTATTATGCATTCTTTTATAGATGAGAAGCCATAGCATCATGTCTGACTTCTTTTTCACTCTTGCCTACTACATACAAACCAATTCTAAGCCTTGATGATGCAACCCTTGGTTTCTCCTTCAGAATCCCTCATCTCATTGCCCATGCTCATTGCTTTAATTCAGTCTAATCATTTCTGACATGGACATGGTAGTGAGATAATAGTTTTCCACCTTCTGTATTAAAATACACCCCAGTTAGTCTTTCACTAAGCTGCCAAGCTCAAGTTTTGCCAAAATGTCAATGTCTTAGCATGGTTTTGAAAGCCTTTATTATTGAACTAAAACCTATCTTGTTTCAACAGTTAAGAATGTGGCATTCATTCTATCATCCTCTGCAGCAGACTTTTGGGATAAAGTGAGGGAAGTAGGTCTCATCTACTTGCAGGATCTCTTGGGCATCCAGAAATCTAAGCATACTGGATTACGTTTCCTGTTCACATGTTCCTAGGCTTGTTCATGCTTTCTCCTCAGCCTGGAAACCACTTCCCTCATGCTGGCATACTGAAATTATACTGATGCTTTCAGAATTAACTCAGACACCCTTATCAGAGTTGCGTAACAAAGAAAACTATTTGTTAAGGACTTTGAGCCCAAAGGATTTCCAATAACAGAATTTACTTGAAGTTTCTATGACAGATAGAAAGGACAATTGTTTTTACTATCCTTTCTTGAAAGATATGAAAACAAGTCATTAAAAACTCTCATTTTACTTTCAGCATTCGAACCGTCCTGACGTTTTGAGATCCAAAGTGGCAGGAGGTCTGTGTTGTCGTGGTGAACTGGAGTTTCTCTTTTGACAGTTCCCTCATCTGAAATCATGTATCTGTCTCACAAATACAAGCATAAGTAGAAGATTTGTTGAAGACATAGAATCCTTATAAAGGATTATTAACCTTTATAAACATTTAAAGTCTTGTGAGCACCTGGGAATTAGTATAATAACAATGTTAATATTTTTGATTTACATTTTGTAAGGCTATAATTGTGTCTTTTAAAAAAACATACACTTGGATTTCTATGTTGAAATGGAGATTTTTAAGAGTTTTAACCAGCTGCTGCAGATATATATCTCAAAACAGATATAGCATATAAAGATATAGTAAATGCATCTCCTAGAGTAATATTCACTTAACACATTTAAACTATTATTTTTTAGATTTGAATATAAATGTATTTTTTAAACACTTGTTATGAGTTAACTTGGATTACATTTTGAAATCAGTTCATTTCATGATACATATTACTGGATTAGATTAAGAAAGACAGAAAAGATTAAGGGATGGGCACATTTTTCAACGATTAAGAATCATCATTACATAACTTGGTGAAACTGAAAAAGTATATCACATGGGTACACAAGGCTATTTGCCAGCATATATTAATATTTTAGAAAATATTCCTTTTTGTAATACTGAATATAAACATAGAGCTAGAATCACATTATCATATTTATCATAATGTTCAATTTGATACAGTAGAATTACAAGTCCCTAAGTCCCTATTCACTGTGCTTAGTAGTGACTCCATTTAATAAAAAGTGTTTTTAGTTTTTAACAACTACACTGATGTATCTATATATATCTATAACATGTTGAAAATTCTTAAGAAAATTAAAAATTACATAAAATTTTTTGTGGTGATATATTTTTAAACAGGCACTTTTATGTTGTTATTGAGCTTTTATTTGTTATAAACAAGAGGTTGAAGCACCTGAAAACATAAAAATACTTTGTAAGACACATAAGAAGTTGAGTGGTCATAGCAGAAATTAAGGCTTCCAATGTTAGGGTATAATATAGATTGGACACTTCTACCATGGTAAATTGCAAAATGTCCAGGTATTTATGAACCACTTTTACATGACGAATATTTCCCAGTGAAAAGTGGCATGAGCTCAAGGAGTAAAATTTCCTTTTTCTTTTACCAGTTTGTCAATCTAGGCTTAATTTAGGTTTAAAAAAAATAGCTGAAAAGTGTAAATAATTATTTTGAAGTATCATCATCATCAGCTGGGTTTAGCTATTGCAATTCTCAAAACACTATGAATTTTTACAGCTTATAAGAATTATATTTTTATGTATACATAGATATCTATATTTATGTCAATAAATAGATACACAGATAGATGATAGATAGATGATAGATAGGTAGATATACAGATGATAGATAGATAGATAGATAGATAGATAGATAGATAGATAGATAGATAGATAAGCATAGAAAATCTCTACCCGAGAATCATTTGGAGACATTTCCTCTGTCCATTAGCAATATCTATAGCTAGGATCTCAGAATCCATTAAGGAAGGAAAACTGCCCCCCAAAAAAGCATTTTTAACAAGAAAAATATGTAGAATGGATTAATTCCTTTATGTCTCTTGCCTCAAATTTTGAAAAACATGTAAATAAGGATACCGAAAGTAATATGCAAATATAGGTACAACAAAAGAAATAAATCCAAGAAGGAATAAACACATTTATATTCTCAGATCACAGCTTTTTAAATGAAATCCACTTTCTGCTTAGATAAAATTATATTTTGGCAAATATGCTGCATATGTGACAATTTTATTTATTTAATATTTATTATGATACTTTATGGAATCATTCCTCATGTCTGAGCTTGTCATGGCCAAATAATGAACAGAAAGACCTTCTACTATCTTCCTCGGGGTAACCTGCACATGAATAGCATTTTGAGTCATCAGAAAACACTGGTTCTAAGAAGAGATCAGGAAATCTGATTATTTGTGCATATTTCTTATTTCTGGTCAATGAAACCACAAAGCATTGTCAAACTGAGTTCTTGAATAGAAATCAAAATATAAGTAAGCAATAAATAGCTAGAGTAATGCTAAAAGAAATATCCAGCTTCTTCTTTAAAGAATAGTCTAGACTTTTAACCATTTAACTGATATGTGGAGAATATTCAATCACTGGGCAATTTTTTTTTTTACTTTCAACCAGTATTAAGCACTGAGCTAGGTGTTTGGTATACAGTAATGAATAAAACAGAATAATGAATGCCCTTTGGAGTATATGGTCTAGTAGGGATGGCAGCTCCTCTCTGCTAGGAACTGAACACTCTTTGGGACACCCTGGCTGCAGAAAGGAGTGACCCACTGCAGGTCTCCTCTGAGCTGTTCTATCACTCAATAAAGCTGTTCTTCGCCTTGCTCACTCTTCAGTTGTCTGCGTACCTCATTCTTCCAGTTCGCAGAACAAGAACTTGGGGCCCACCAAATAGCCGGGCTAAAAGAGCTGTAGCACCAACAGGGCTGAAACACGCCCCTTGTTCACCATGTTGTGGGTGACAAGGAGAGAAAAGAGATGGAGAGAAGAGCTGTGACCCTTTGGGGAGCCCAGACCTAGGAGCTCCCTAAGCCAGGGCTGTAACACCTTCTTTGGAACTCTATGGTTCCTGATGTCTCCAAGCTTCCGGGCACCACTGCATTCTTGGTGTCAGCTGTGGAAGCTGCTTATGGTATGCCTGGTCGAGCCGCAGACTTGCAGGAAGCTGGTGCTCATGCCAGCACCTGGAGCTGCCCACCCTGCTGCAGCCAGCATGCCTGGCTGTGGGCAGTGGCCAGACCCCATACTTCCTCACACACCCCTCATCACTCCATGACTGGCTCACCCTTGGCAGGTGTGGGACCCAGACAAGTAGCATGAGCTGAGCATAGCCTGCCAGGCCGAGTGGGCAGAATGAGCCCAGCAGGCCAGAGCAAAACACGAGCAAAGGCATCACTGGCCACAGAGGTTTCTGGCTGGCAAAGCGACACCCCAAGGATCCTGTAACAGTAGGAGATTTAATAAGTAAATAAACGTACAAGTATATTACTTCAATTTTTGATAAATGATAAATAAGACAATGATCAAGGTGCTGTATTAGAGAGAAAAAAGAGGGGAAACAGGAAGGTATTTCCAGCTTTCTATAAGGTACTTGAAGGCCTCTCTGAGAAGGTAAATTTAAGCATAGTTGGAAGGATAAGCTAGAGCCAGTTCTGTGAAGAGAGGAGCAAAATTATCTCAGGTGAAGGAACAACATGGCCAAAGGCCATTAATTTGGGAAAAGCATACCCATTTATTGTTGGGAACTATAAAAGGGCCAGTGTAGCTGGTATTTGCTGCAAAACGTTAATGATATTGTTTAGCTGAAAAAATGCTAAATCCTTGTGGACATTTTTATACATTTATCTCAATAATCAGCTTCCTTATGTATATTTCCAGAAGATAATGTGATTTGATTAGTGTCAAAATTGATATGAAATTATTTTAATTTAGAGGAAGAAAAGGACTATATAGAAATAGCATTCCCAAGAGTACCCTCTTGCCCACGACTTCAACTCCAGTCTCTGCAAAGATTTCTTCCACCAGCAATTTCTTTTTTGTTTCTCATTTCTGTTTACATCTAAAATTATTTATATTTTTATGGAATAAATAACTAACCAAGGCCTCATAAACTAGTTTGTGGTATTCATCTTCTTCATGCATATATTCCTTACTCCCTCACAGAGTTATATTCCCTTCATTAAGGAAAATCTGGATTACCTAGGCCACCAGCTTTAGGTTCCAGCAGTTCTTTCCACCATGTATCTGACTTTGTCTGTTACCCTATAGGGTACAGAAAAGTGACAGATGCCTTCATTGAAAGTCCATTCCATTTTACATGTAAAGTGTCAGAAAATAAGAATTATGTTCTAAGTTCTTTCTCAAAACAGTACCTAGTATTAATAGAACATTTTGTGCCCGATGGACACTATGCAAACATTCTTAGCTGATTCAACAATTGAATTGAGAGGATTATGTATTTCTGGCTATGTCACCTGTCCAGCTCATTAAATGCATCTTCATGTTAGCCAAAGAATTGAATGAAATAATAAAGCATGTTTTTGGCAACAGCTCTTTCAGGTAGTCAAATTTTTAATTTTAAATTTGGATTTATTTTTCTGTTTGGTAAACGAATGAGATTTAAACTTCAGATTCAAGTCAACATTTTAATTAAAAATCACGTTTACTAGCATTAGGACAAATACCTAATGCATGTGGGGCTTAAAACCTAGATGATGGGTTGATAGGTGCAGCAAACCACCATGGCACGTGTATACCTATGTAACAAACCTGTACATACTGCACGTGTATCCCAGAACTTAAAGTAAAATTTTAAAAAATAATAATGTTTACTTGAATTTGCAATGGTATATTTGGGAAAAAAATGGATATGTTGTTTTAATTTCGCTAGCATTTTATAAATTTCAATGCAAGTTTTGGCAAAGAACCACATAGTTACATAACTACCTGGCATGCATCATTTTAGTACTATTTATTCAGAAAGGCCTTTTATAAAACAAACTTTCCTGCCAAAAAAAGGAAGTATAAATATTGTACTCTGATTGTGTATTACAACTTGTTAAAAGTGTGATGTGGTGACCTAATTCAGGAGGCCTGAGTTTGATTACAACTCTACCTCCAATTAAAACTCACAGTAGCTATTTTCTGAAGTCTGATATAGCATTCTCAAAGGTTCTAACTAGAATGAGGGTTCTTTTTTATTATTAATAACTTTTCTGTACCTACCATGGTTTTGAGAGGGTTTCTGAAATTGTCATAAAGTTGGTTATTGGTTTTTCTTTACCTTTCAAAAGAAGACTGAGGAGTGTCTCCCTAAGGAAGAAAAGGTGCTAAAGCACTTGCAATTTGCTGCTTCAAACTAGGGGACTTATCTAGTGCATTTGTTCTAGAAAATTAGAATCATAGACATAGTCTCTCCTGGAAGCCACTGAAAGTTCTAGGAAGCACTTGGCTACATTTGAAAGAAACACTCAAAAGAGATAGCTTGATCAAAGATGAAATCCCTCAGAAGAAACAAGAGAGGACTCGGTTCTAGGACCTCAGTCCCAGCACCATCAGGAAGCCTTATTTTATCCCTATCTGCTTAGAGGATGCTTCGTATGGCAGAATTCTAATCCTACTTTGGGGTGTTGTCCCTTTGAAACTTAAAAGTATTGAAACAATCAATTCTCCCTTCCTCTTCCCTGCTAGCTTGTTGCCCTAGTTCATTCCTTTATCTCTTGCCCACATTCCTGCAATAACCACCGAATGCATGTCCCTGCCTACTGTAGAATGGCCTTGGAATTAATTTGAATGGCTTATTCAAATCCCCCAATCCCACCCATGGGAATGCTAAATTGGGCACTCTCTTCCTCTGTGCTTTAAATACAAAAAGGCTTTTTGAGAGCAAAGGAGAAAGCAGCATCACACTCATTCTCCACTGGTATGGTTAGGCTTTGTGTTCCCACCCAAATCTCATCTTGAATTATAATTCCCATAATCCCTATATGTCAAGGGACAGACCAGGTGGAGGTAATTGAATCATGGGGACAGTTTCCCCATGCTGTTCTCGTGACAGTGAGTGAGTTCTCATGAGATCTGATGGTTTTATAAAGGGTCTTCCTTCTTTGCTCTTCTCCTTCCTGCTGCCTTGTGAAGAAGGTGCCTTGTTTCCACTTTGCCTTCTGCCATCATTTGTAAGTTTCCAAAGCCATGCTGAACTGTGAGTCAGTTGAATCTCTTTCCTTTATAAATTACCCATCCTTGGGCAGTTCTTTAAAGCAGTGTGAGAATGAACTAATACATCCACATTCTCTCACTTCAAGCCTTAGAGGAAGATACCTCACAGTCCCAGCATGGATAGGATGTGTAGAATGGAGAGGAGATGCTCTGTTCATTGTGACCAGCTCTGCTTGAGCCCCAGCAGATTCTTGTTCATGTAGGAGTGAGGGGAATAGACCACCACCTGAAAAGGATGGAGGTAACGCCAAACGCTTAGGCATAGGTCTTATCTCTGCCCTCCTTCTTTCCATGAGAGCAGGAACTCTTTCTTATTCCTCCTTTTCCTTTAAGAAGAAGGATACTTATCTTTCATTGGCTTGTTTCTCTCTTAAAATCAAGGCAGAGGATTCAGGGTCTAATTACCATGGATTTAACTCCATTATCATTCATTGGAGACAAGCTCGGTTCTAAGCTTGGTTCTACTTCGGGAATTATGATATTCTTCTGGTGAGACTCACTGAGTTTCGAAATGTTTACTCAGTACTCACCAAAAACATGGTCTTTGTGACTTAATTTTTCATTTTTCTTTAGAAAATCACCAATACTTAAAGAGAAATTTTGCTATCGTCTTGTCTTTCTTCAAGATAATTACAAAGAGAACTTCAAGAAATTTCACATACCTTGCCTCTTGTCTTATTCCCTTCGGATGTAGCTTGCCCACTGTCCCCAGACTGTAACATCCAAAAGGCAAATCTGACCATGCCACTCTTGCTTAATAAATATTCAGGGGCTTTACTTTGCCTTCAAGATTACTAACAGGCATCAAGGGCCCCTTGAGATGGGTTCCCATTGCTCCCTGTGCTACCCAACATTCTCAGGCAACATTAAAATGCTGCACCCACCATGCAGGGTTTTATGTTCTTTCTTGCTTTCTCTCTTGCTACTCCTCCTCCTTGAATATTCTCTCATCCTTCTCCTTTGTCTTAGCAAATTCCTGCTCATTTTTTAGGGTTTAGTTTTGTCTTCACTCCTCCAGAACATCTCCTCTGATCTCAATGTGTCTGTAGTCTCTCAGTAATCTGGTATAAGTCTGTCTTTTCGTGTACCATGTTATCATTTAATTTTCTGTTTATGCGTTTGTTCTTTCACAGGTCTATTCATCTACCTCCAGCTGCTGGCAGAGAAGCTAACAAGAATAGAGATCCATTAGTGTTTCTTTCTTTTCTTTCTTTTTCTTTTTTTTTTTTTTTTTGAGGTTCTCAGTACTCGATTTTTAAAAAATAATTTTTCTCTTTCTTTTTCTTTTTCCTTTTCTTAATTTCAATAGATTTTTGGGAAACAGGTGGTGTTTGGTTACATGAATAAGTACTTCAGCGGTGAGTTCTGAGATTTTGGAGCACCCATCACCTGAACAGTGTACACTGTACCACCCTTCTCCCACCCTTTCCCCTGAGTCCCCAAAGTTCATTGTATCATTCTTATGCTTTTGCATCCTCATTTGCATTCCGACTTATGAGAACATACAGTGTTTGGTTTTCCATTCCTGAGTTACTTCACTTAGAATAATGGTCTCTAATTCCATCCATTCCATAATTGGTCCTTTCAGGATTGGTTTCCTCTGCAGTACTTATGAGGGCAGCAAGGTGGCAGCATTTAGCTATCAGTGAGTTCATGCAGCTGCTAGGAAGAGACACAGAAATAACCACTCCTCTTGAGTGTATCTTGGGACATTTTTCCAACTGCCTTGTTTGCTTCTCTTTTCCAGCAGAACTGAGAAAAATAAGGCCACAGTTGAGAATTTTGTGCTTGATGGAGACATCAAACCCAGAAATGCCGGACTGGCTGAGCAACTTGAGTAAAGCCCATCCTCCCACTTTTGTCATGCAGGCCCTGGGAACTGCTTTAGGAATGAGAAAAATGGACATAAAATGGTCTAATCAGTATGTAAATTATTATCTTGCTTACAGTTTCATAGAATAAGGGAATTACTGGGGGAGATTGCTTATATCTTCAATGTGACTTCAAGTCTATCTTTTTATACTTTATTTGCATTTATTAGTGTTTAATCCCACAGAATGATCCCATTCTCCTGTTTTAAGTGTTCTAATTCCCACACACAATTCTTCTACCTATAGGTTCTAAATTTATAATTGTAGGTTGAAAGAATGGTTTTGTTAATTCAACCCTAAGCATTCAGTGGTTGCTACATTCTTCATGTTACATTTTCTCAGTTCCTCACGTTGGTTAACTTCTAACTGATTAGGCTGAGAATTAGAATTTCCATCACAGTAGTACTCATGCTGAGTAGTCACTGCTTATTGATTTGTCTGGTGGAAAACCTGAAGGTAGGACCTGTATCAGTCAGGGTCTTAGCAGGGAACCACTGTTTAATCAATTAGGGCTTAATGGGAGATAATTTAATAATTTTCTTTCCAGAGGTACAGGCAGGGTTAATCACTCCAAGAAGGGATGTTGAAGTATCCAGGGTTTTGCTACAGTAGGAAGCTATTATCGCCCCTAGGCCTGAAGGTCGATGACAAGGAAGTTATTAGAATCTGGCAAGTGATGGAATGGAGCTATAGCCAAGGGGCTGCCTGAGAGGAGCAGTGGCCAAATGTGATTGAGAATTGCTGGTGAAATGATTCACCAACCACAGGAAGAGGCTGACCATCATAGGCCTCCTTTCAATGACTTATGCTTCATTAATGAGTCATCATCAATTTCTCTTTCATTTTGATAGCCCCCTCTTAGGGTTCAGGTTTTGAGGTAACTCTTCTACTAGACAACATTTTAAAGTAGTAACTATTTTTCTCATTGCTATTAACCAAGCCACACGTTAATGCCGAGCTTCTGTTAAGTAAAAAATAACTAGGGATACCAGACAGTTTTTACAGCCCGGTCAAAAAGAAAAGCAATTTGACATACTGTTACCCTTCGCAGTCTTAACAAGAGAAAGACAATGCGCTTGTTTATTGTCTAAACTAGCACTTTGCCCCTGATACTGTGTCCGGAATTGGTGAGTTCTTGGTCTCACTGACTTCAAGAATGAAGCCGCAGACCCTCGCGGTGAGTGTTACAGCTCTTAAGGTGGCGCGTCTGGAGTTTGTTCCTTCTGATGTTCGGATGTGTTCGGAGTTTCTTCCTACTGGTGGGTTCGTGGTCTCGCTGGCTCAAGAGTGAAGCTGCAGACCTTTGCGGTGAGTGTTACAGCTCATAAAAGCAGTGTAGACCCAGAGTGAGCAGTAGCAAGATTTATCGCAAAGAGCGAAAGAACAAAGCTTCCACAGTGTGGAAGGGGACCGGAGCGGGTTACCACTGCTAGCTCCGGCAGCCTGCTTTTATTCTCTTATCTGGCCCCACCCACATCCTGCTGATTGGTAGAGCCAAGTGGTCTGTTTTGACAGGGCGCTGATTGGTGCGTTTACCATCCCTGAGTTAGACATAAAAGTCCTCCACGTCCCCATCAGATCAGTTAGATACAGAGTATCGACACAAAGATTCTCCAAGGCCCCACCAGAGCAGCCAGACACAGAGTGTCAATTGGTGCATCCACAAACCTTGAGCTAGACAGGGTGCTGATTGGTGTGTCCACAATCCCTGCGCTAGACATAAAGGTTCTCCACATCTCCACTAGACTCAGGAGCCCAGCTGGCTTCACCCATTGGATCCCACACGTGGGCTGCAGGTGGAGCTGCCCGCCAGTCCCGCGCCGTGCGCTCGCACTCCTCAGCCCTTAGGTGGTTGATGGGACTGGGCGCTATGGAGCAGCGGGTGGCGCTCGTCGGGGAGGCTGGGGCCACACAGAAGCCCATGGAGGGGGTGGGAGGCTCAGGCATGGCGGGCTGCAGGTCCCGAGCTCTGCCCCGCCGGAAGGCAGCTGAGGTCCGGTGAGAAATCCAGCGCAGCGCCGGTGGGTCAGCACTGCTGGGGGACCCATTACACTCTCCGCAGCCGCTGGCCTGGGTGCTAAGCCCCTCATTGCCCAGGGCCGGGTAGGCAGGGCCGGCAGGCTGCTCCGAGTGGGGGGCCCGCCAGGCCCATGTCCACCCGGAACTCCAGCCAGCCCCGGTTCCCGCTCGCACCTCTCCCTCCACACCTCCCTGCAAGCTGGTGGAGCCGGCTCCCGCCTTGGCCAGCCCAGAAAGGGTCTCTCATAGTGCAGTGGTGGGCTGAAGGGCTCCTCAAGTGCCACCAAAGTGGGAGCCCAGGCAGAGGAGGCCCCGAGAGCAAGCGAGGGCTCTGAGGACTGCCAGCATGCTGTCACCTCTCAATACTTCTCAAAGCTGAAAGACCCTCTAAGATCAAGAACCGATGAAGTAAGTCTTCAGATTTGATAAACTGGTGTTCTACAGGGAAATTAAAGCCAATGTGAAATTTGCAGTTGACTTTTGTGATGACTACCTTCCCCTTTTAAATTCTGAGTGTAGTATGCATTTAAATATAAATTTGTTTTTTCAGGGCTATAGAAAAATGTGCTGCTCAAAAGGAGATTTCCATCTTGAAAAGGCAAATTACTGGGAAAAATGAATCTATTTTCTCTATCAAGGTAACCTACTAATTTATGAAACACACTGGGGACTTTAAGCAGGATATTTGGCACCACACCTTCTAATCACACCCACTCTTTGTTGTGTAGCTGGATTCCGTTTTCTCATTTAACACACGGTTTCTTTCCCTAAACATGAGAATGAAAAATCTTTTTCTTTGAGAAACAAAGTTGGAACTTTGTGTATTTTTTATGGCATTATTTTGAGTATCAGTTTTGAGATAACTATTTTCAGATTCCAGGAAGCTATGAGGCCATATCTAGTTTCAGAGTTGCATTGCCGTTACAGGCTCAACATTAGGTAACATATTTTGTTTTCAGTCTGTTTCAGCTCCAGTATTGACTGGTTTCTCTCTCTTGAACTTTGCATCCACAATTCAGTTTAGGGAGAGTCAAGAACATAAGTGTTTTCATCATTAACCATTAACTTTTAAAGCATCATTAGTCCTGTGTATGATTAGCTCAGCTTTCAGAATTCAGAAATATGGTAAAAATCACCAGTCCAAACTTTTAACAGTTTTCACAAGTATTCCCAAAGTGATGATCAAAGCCTACAGTAACAGATCTTTTAAAAGAAGGGGCTTCCTTATGGGCTGGGTCCCCCCAACAGGCGGAGCTGTTTAAGAAAATCTTACCACTTTCTTACAACTTTATAGAAAAGAAGTCCTGTTAAAGCACGGGGTAGTGAAAGGAGTGTTTAAGAAGTGGTCTCAACTGAGGTTACAGTGGTCTCAGCTGAGGTTTTGGGGTGCCAGTTGAGCCCCTTTGCCTTGGTTCCAGCAGAAGAGTGATGCATGCGAAGCATGTAGTTATGAGTGCCTCAGGTCCTTTTGGGCTTTAGCTGCTTACCACATGGTGAAAAGGAATGGTGATAGAAATCCAAAGTGGACTTTTTTATATTATTATTATGGCTTTATATATAGTCAAAAGAGCTCACCTTCTTCTCCTAGCTCAGACATGGGTTTGGCTAAGGAAGGAGAAATGGGGTTGGGGAGGTTGGGAGCAGGGCATGCAATGCTCTTCTGAAAAAATAGGGACATAAAGGAGATATGCCTGCAACTCTCCATTAGGATGAAGGATTCTTTCTATTAGCCTTTCAGCATTTGGATCCTTATGATTTTGGTGCTTCTCTGTAGCATTGGAGACATAGAAGGAGACTGCCTCCTGCTGGGGTCAGTATTTTCTGCATCCCATGAATGAAAGTGAGAACAGCCTTGGGAGCTGATGCTGAAGGTGGGAGAATCTGATGCCCTCAGTCTCCAGTGAACTAAAGTAAGAGTCTTACTACTTTCAGTGCTTGGGAACTGCTGCAATACATGGGCTGCTCCAACTTATTTCCTTAAACCTCCACTCACCAGATTTTCAGATGCTGCACACGTGGAATAGTGGGTCAAGTTCTAAATGTCACATGACTGTCTTGTTTATTTATATGTTGGGTGTAGCCCGTGGAGTACTCAGGCCCTAAAGGAACCCTTTTGGATGAATAAACATCCCAGAGTCCTTATGCTAGTTCTACCTGTGAGGTGTTTGCTACAGTCTGAAAGTTTATGTTACCCCAGCACTCATATGTTAAAATTCTAAAACCCCCAATCCCTGTGATAGTATTGGGAGGCAGAGCCTTTGGAAGGTAATTAGATCATGGGGGAAAAGGCGTTATGAATGGGATTAGTGCTCTTATAAAAGAGGCCGGAGGCCAGGTATGAAGGCTCATGCCTGTAATCCCAGCACTTTCACAGGCTGAAAGGTAGGATCGCTTGAGCCCAGGAGTTCAAGACCAGCCTGGGCAACATAGTGAGACCCTGTCTCTACAAATAATTTTAAAATTAGCCCAACATAGTGGTGTGTGCCTGTAATCCTAGCTACTCAGGAGGCTGAAGTGGGAGGATCACATAAGCCCAAGAAGTCAAGGCTCCAGTGAGCAGGGAGGTACCTGCCTTCAAACCAGGAAGAGGGCCCTCACTAGACACCCAAACTGCCAGCACCTTGATCTTGGACTTCCCAGCCTCCAGGGCTGTTAGAAATAAATTTCTGTGATTTGTAAGCCACCCAGTCTATGATATTTTGTTACAGCAGCCCAAATGGACTGAGGTAGTATTCCTAGTCCCATCTCACATCTTAGACTATAAGTCCTAGAGAATACATGCTGAGAGGAAAAAGCTGTTAGGTGTTTCAGGGCATCTCCTATTACCCCCATTACCCTCTTCTCCCTGAAGTCATGGAGTGAGGGTGTTCAGAATTACCTGAAGCACAGAAATTTATACTAGGAGACCACATAACACCCTTTCGTTGGCTGTCAGGCCCATGAGGTAACCTAGTGCCCAGAGCCCCCTCACTTGAGATCTTGGAGCTTCCCTGTCAAAGGCCTAGAAAAACTAGAGTTGAAGGCTGCCACTGCAGCTCAATGCAATTCCCATTTCACCTTCCAATAAGAGCTTTCAACACCTCTCTGATCCTCCTAAAATCCTTTCATCGGTGGTGGCCCATAGTGTAGTCTCTGCCTGAAGTGTCACCAGCTCAGAGTAGAACTTCCATTATGAGAAACTCTGACGCTTCCGTGCACATGGAGTGGGTTGATGGATAGGGCAGGGCAATGGACATGTTTGGATGTACCAAGAAGGAAAGAGGAAAGGTCAGAGTCATCTTCTTCCTTATGGGCAATGCTCAGTTTCCTGTCTATAAAATGGGCAAAATCCCCTGCCCCATCTCCTTGCTGGAGTAATAGTGCAAAGCAGGTGAATCAGGAAGGATAATCAGGTCCTCAGTGGCATCAGTGGATGCTTACACTCTCTGAACCCTTAAGGTTAGAAGCAAGCAATATTTTTCCTAAGAGTCTGCAGAGAAGTCATGAGGAGTTTAAGTTTCTGTTATTCTACTAACTGTTTAACCTTTGGAACAGTTACTTCAAATCACTCAGCTTCAGTTTTCGCCTGTATAAAATATAATAATAAATATCCTGTAGCATTTCTATGATAAAATATGGAGATGGTGAGGTCTGTCCAATTGCAGATGAGAGAAATTGACCCTCAAGGTTTGTCGAGCAGCTCTCCCTGTGTGGTTGCCATCCCCTCCTACTGCAATCTGCTTTCCTTGTGCAGTGGACAAATAGAATACAGATGACTCAAGACTCAGGTCATCCCAGCATAGCAGGTCCAGAAGAAAGAAAACTTCCCTCTCCTAGAATCTTTTCTTAAAAATCCCAAAGAATAGCTCAAACAAGCATGGCTGGGGCCATGTGTTCATCCCAGAGCCAATATCTTTGAATGGAACAATGTGATGCTGTGATTGAACAGAGTTGGGTCTTGTGCTTATCTCCATAGCTGGGTTTTTGCAGTGGCACGTTCATTGGAAAAACATGGAGTAAGGGAAGGGTAATTCCCAAATGAAGAGGATTTATTATAAAAAGAAGGAAGAATCGAATGCTCTGGATTCAGTAACAACAGACATTCATGACAAATTGAGAATGTGTTAAGTCATGGAATACAAGGAAGTGTGAACAACCAAACCAAGAACAGCATTGGAAGGCACTTGGGCCTCGGCAATGCCAGAACAGAACTCGGCTTCAGCACAGAGTTCCTCTTTACTGTTATATCTACTTCTTTGTGTAAGTTTGCTTCTTTTTACTTCACTATATACTGGCTTTCTCCACATGTCATGAAACATAGTGGGTATTAGTACCACTCCCACCAACGATTCATGTCCTCCATTCCCACCAATGACTCATGTTCTTTTCATAGAAGAGTTGATATGGAAGCAGGGTGTTTAGGCAACTCTGAGACACAGAAGGCCTTCACTTTGTGATCTTCCATGTTCATCTTCTGCCCCTTTTCTTCATCTCTGGAGTCATCCATCTCCTGTGTATTAGCCAACATTGGTAGATGGCTATATAGCTCATTATCTGACCAATACAATTTTTTTAATTTTTATTTTTTGGGGGTATATAGTAGGTATATATATTTATGGGGTACGTTAAAATTTTTGATATAGGCATGCAATGTGTAATAATCTCATCAGGATAAATAGAGTATCCATCATCTCAACCATTTATCCTTTATGTTATAAATAATCTAATTATACCCTTTCAGTTATTTTTAAATGAGCAATTAAATTGTTATTGACTATAGTCACCCTGTTGTGCTGTCAATTTGTTATTCATTCCAACAATATTTTGGTACTTACCATCCCCACTTCCCCCGATCCATCCATTACCCTTCTCAGCATCTGGTAGCCATCTTTCTACTCTCTATCTCCATGAATTCAAATGTTTTAATTTTTAGCTCCCACAAATAAGTGAAAACGTGAAGTTCGGGCCTTTCTGTGACTGGCTTATTTCACTTTACATAATGATGTCCAGTTCCATTAGTGTTGTTGCAAATGACAGAATCTCATTTTTTATGGCTGAACAGTACTCCGTTGTGTGTATGTACCACAGTTTCTTTCTCTTCTTTTTTTTTTTCTTAAAAGATGCGGTCTTGCTTTGTCACCCAGGCTGGAGTACAGTGGTGTGATCATGGCTCACTGCCACCTTGAACTCCCAGGCTCAAGGGATCCTACTGCCTTGGCATCCTGAGTAGCTGGGTCTTCAGATGTGAGCTACCATGCCTGGCTAATTAAACAACAAAAAGGAAAACCAAAATGTAGAGATGGGGCCTTGCCATCTTGCCCACATTGGTCTCAAACTCCTGGACTCAAACAGTCCTCCTGCCTTTGCCTCCCAAAGTGCTAAGATAAAAGGCATGAGCCACCACACCCAGCCTCACATTTTCTTTATCCATTCATTTGTTGATGGACACTTGGGTTGCTTCCAAATCTTGTCCATTATGAAGAGTACCACAACAAACATGGGAATGCACATATCTCTTTGATATCCTGATTTCTTTTATTTTGGGTATATACCCAGCAGTGACACTGCTGGATCTTATGGCAATTCTATTTTTAGTTTGTTGAGGAACCGACAAACTGTTCTGCTTAGGAGTTGTACTAATTTACATCCCCATTAACTGTTTACAAGGGTTCCCTTTTCTCCACATCCTTGCCAGAATTTGTTATTTCCTGCCTTTGAATAAAGCCATTTTAACTGGAGTGAGAGGACATCTCCTTGAGGTTTTGATTTGCATTTATCTCATGATGAATGATGTTAAGCACCTTTTCATGTAGCTGATTGTCATCTGTATGTCTTCTTTTGAGAGATGTCTACTCAGACCTTTTGCCTATGTTTTAATTGGATTATTAAATTTTTTCTTATAGAATTGTTTGAGCTCCTCATTTATTCTGGTTATTAATCTCGTGTCAGATGGGTAGATTGCAAACATTTTCTCTCATTCTATGGATTGACTCTTCACTTTGTTGATTGTTTCTTTTGCTGTGCAGAAGCTTTTTACCTCTTGTTTTCCCATTTGTCCGTTTTTGCTTTGGTTGCCTGTGCTTCTGGGGTATTACTCAAGAAATCTTTGCCCACTCCAATGTCTTGGAGACTTCCCTGAAAGTTTTCATTTACTAATTTCATAATTTGAGATCTTAGATTTAAGTATTTAATACATTTTGATTTTATTTTTGTATATAGTCAGAGATAGGGGTCAAGCTTTATTCTTCTGCATATGGATATCCATTTTTCCCAGAACCATTTATTGAAGAAACTGTCCTTTCCCCAATGTATGATATTAGTGGCTTTGTCAAAAATTAGTTCACTCTAGATGTATGAATTTGTTTCTGGGTTCTCTATGCTGTTCCCTTGGTCTTTATGTTTGTTTTTATGGCAGTACCATGCTGTTTTGTTTATTATAGCTCTGTGCTATAATTTAAAGTTAGGTAATGTGATTCCTTCACTTCTTTAGCTTAGGATAGCTTTGGCTATTCTGGGACTTCTGTGGTTCCATATAAATTTCAGGATTGTTTTTTCCATTTCTGTGAAGAATGTCTGGTATTTTGATAGGGATTGCATTGAATCTGTAGATTGCTTTGGGTAGTATGAACATTTTAACATATTGATTCCTCCAATCCATGAACATGAAATATCTTTTCATTTTTTTGTAGCATCTTCAATTTCTTGCATCAGTGTTTTATACTTTTCATTATAGAGATCTTTCACTTCTTTGGTTAATTCCTAGGTATTTTATTTTATTTTGTTTGTTGCTTTTGTAAATAAGATTACTTCTTGATTTCTGTTTCAGATTGTTTGCTGTTGGCATATAGAAATGCTACTGATTTTGTGTTTATTTTGTATTCTGAAACTTTACTGAATTTGTTTATCAGTTCTAATAGTTTCTTTGTTGGAGCCTTTAGGCTTTTCCAAATATAAGATTGTATTATGGGCAAACAAGGATAAATTTGAATTCTTCCTTTCAATTTGGATGCGCTTTCTTTCTTTCTTTTGTCTGATTACTCTAGCTAGGATTTCAGTACTATGTTGAATAATGGTGGTAAAAATGGGCATCTTTATCATGTTCCTGACCTTAGAGGAAAGGCTTTCAGTTTTTGCCCATTCAGTAGGATACTAGCTATGGGTCTGTCATATATAGCTTTTATTATGTTGAGGTACATTCCTGCTATGCACAGTTTTTTCAGGATTTTCACCATCTCATGATGCAATATTGAATTTTATCAATGCTTTTTCAGCCTCCATGGAAATGATCATATGATTTTTGTCCTTCATTCTGTTGATATGATGTATCACATTGATTGATTTGCATATGTTGAACCATCCTTGAAGCCATGGGACAAATCTCACTTGATCATGATGAATGACCTTGTTAATGTGTTTCTGAATTCTGTTTGCTAGTATTTTGGTGATAATTTTTGCATCAGTATTCATCAGAGATATTGGCCTGTAGTTTTCTTTTTTCAATGTGTCTTTGTCTGTTTTCAGTATAAAGTATTACTGGCCTTGTAGAATGAGTTTGGAAATATTCCTCCTCTATCTTTAAAACAGTTTGAGTAGGATGGGTATTAGTTCTTCTTCAAAAGTTTGATGGAATTCACCAGTGAAACCATAAGATCCTGGGCTTTTCTTTGCTAGGAAATCTTTTACTATGGCTTTGATCTCATTACTTCTTATTGGTTTGTTCAGATTTTATATTTTTTCATGGTTCAATCTTGGCAGGTTGTACGTGTCTAGGAATTTATTCATTTCTTCTAAATTTTCCAGTTTTTGGCATACAGCTACTCATAGTAGCCACTAATGATCCTTTGAATTTCTGAAGTGTCAGTTGTAATGTCTCCTTTTTCATTTCTGATTTTATTTATCTGGATCTTCTCTTTTATTCTTAGTGACTTGGATAAACATTTGTCAAATTTGTTTATCTTTTCAAAAAACCAACTTTAAGTTCTCTTATATTATCCTTTTCAATAAATTTTCTACTCCTATCACTTTCTCTACCTCCTCTTTAAGGTCACTAACTCTAAGGTTTGTCCCTCTGAGGCTTTTTTCTAGATCTTGCAAGCACGCTTTTTCAGTTTTTTTCTTTTTTCTTTTTGTCTCCCCTGTGTATTTTCAAATAGCCTGTCTTCAGTCTCACTAATTCTTTCTTCTGCTTGATCAATTCTGCTATTAAGAGACTAAGATGCATTCTTCAGCATATCAATTACATTTTTCAAATCAAGAATTTCTGCTTGATTCTAATTATTTCAATCTTTGTTAAATTTATCCATTAAAATTCTGAATTCCTTCACTGTGTTACCTTGAATTTCTTTGAATTTCCTCAAAACAGCTATTTTGAATTCTCTTCCTGAAAAGTCACATAACTCTATTTCTCCAGGATTGGTTTCTAGTGTCTTAAGTAGTTCATTTGGTGACATCACGTTTTCCCAGATGGCCTTCATGCTTGTGAATGTTCATCAGTGTCTGTGCATTAAAGAGTTAGCTATTTATTGTAGTCTTGAGTGTGAGCTTGTTTGCACTGTCCATCTTGAGAAGGCTTTCCAGATATGAAAGGGACTTGAGTGTTGTGATCTAAGCCATATCTGCTTTAGGGATCTCCAAATTCACTAATGCTGTGGTTCTTGCAGACTCACAGAGGTGGTCTTTGTTCTTGCAGACTCACCTTGGTGGTCTTGGATAAAATCAAGAATAATTCTCTGGATTACCAGGCAGAGACTCTTGTTCTCTTCCCTTATTTTTTTCCAAACAAGTGGAATTTTTTTCTTTGTGCTGTGTCATCTGAATCTGAGGATAGGGTGACAGAAGCACCCCTGTGGCCACAACCACTGTAACCACTACCTAGCTACTAACTATGTTCATTCAAGGCCGTAAAGCTCTAAGTCAGCAAGAATACTTTAGCCTGTGACATCAAGGCTTGCTGAAACTTCAGTTTAGTCACTGGGATGGACAATTCCTCTCTGGCTACGGCTGGTCTAAATGCTCCCTCAGGAAGTGGGATTAGCTGAGTTCAGCCCAATTTTGCTTTCTGCTGTGACAGGGCAGCACTGAGTTCACTTCAAAGTCCCACTATCACTGCACTCTCCCTCCCCCAAATGCACAGATTGTCTGCACCACAAAGCTGCTAGCAGCGTATGATGGAGGGGTAGCATCAGTGACCCATGACTATCTTTTCTACCCTTTTCAGTGCCTCTTTCAGCTATATGAAGTTAAAGCCTGGTACCGTGATTGCTGTCCTGATGTTTGGTTCTTACGAAGGTGCTTTTTGTGTAAATAGTTGTTAAATTTGGTGCTCCTGGTGCGGGCAGGGGTGGTGATCAGTGGAGGCTTTTATTTGGCCATCTTGCTCTGCTCCTCCAGAAGTACAATTTTAAGAATGAATGGCTTCATTATTGATAACTGTGGTAAGACAGGGGACAGAAGCCATTGGGGACCCGGAAAAATTAGGACATATACTCACCCTCTGTTTAGTTTTCCACTCCTTCACTCTCCTCCTTTGTTAAGAGCTGCTCTTAGAAAGGGAATATCAGTCACTGCATGAATCAGACTTCTTTTCCTTCCAGAGAAATTTTAAATGTTAACTCACATGGAAAAATAAATAATTTTCTTTTCCTTGTAAAGGAGGTAGTTTCTATCTTTGTTTAATGAAAATATTGTTTCAGTCCTGCAAGATAAAAAAGTTCCAGAGATCTATTTCACAATAATTTAAGTATGTTTAGTACTACTGAACATTACACTTAAAATGGCTAGGATGGTAAATTTTATGATAGGTGTTTGTTGCCACCATAAGAAAATAGATTCAAATTTAACTTTTAGACATTTGGAATACAAACTGGATAGAAACCATCTGAATAGTTTCTATCTTTTTTTGTGTAACATATCAAACCATTTTGCCTTTTAAGTTTACAATGTTTTTAAAAGATAACTTTATGATTCATTGCCTTTAATCAAAGACATTCCTACTGCAATGTAAGGGGTTTTTTTGTTTGTTTGTTTGTTTTGGTTTTTGAACACAGGAAGGTAAAGCCAGCCTGGTGACTGTTAGAAGAGTAATAACGAAAGATTACCCTGATCAATCTCATAAGGTATATGTAGGCCTTTTAAAAAGCTTCTTTGGTTCTAGATGCTTGATGAATCACCACACTGTCTTCCATAATAATTGAACTAATCTACACTCCTACCAACATTATAAAAGCTTTCCTATTTCTCCACAGCCTCGTCAGCATCTATTGTTTTCTGACTTTTTAATAATCGCCACTCTGACTGGCATGAGATGGTATCCCATTGTGGTTTTGATTTGCATTTCTCTAATGACCAGTGATGATGAGCTTTTTTCGTATGTTTGTTGGCTGCATAAATGTCTTCTTTTGAGAAGTGCCTGTTCATATCCTTCACCCACTTTTTGATGGGGTTGTTTGATTTTTTCTTGTAAATTTGTTTAAGTTCCTTGTAGATTCTGGATATTAGCCCTTTGTTAGATGGAAAGATTGCAAAAATTTTCTCCCATTCTGTAGATTGCCTGTTCACTCTGATGGTAGTTTCTTTTGCTGTGCAGAAGCTCTTTAGTTTAATTAGATCCCATTTGTCAATTTTGGCCTTTGTTGCCATTGCTTTTGGCAAAGTATTATAAATCATTCTACTCTAAAGACACATGAACACGTACGTTTATTGCAGCACTATTTACAATAGCAGACTTGGAACCAAACCAAATGCCCATCAATGATAGATTGGATAAAGAAGATGTGGCATATATACATCAGGGAATACTATGCAGTCATAAAAAACGAATGAGTTCATGTCCTTTGCAGGGACATGGATGAAAATGGAAGCTATCATTCTCAGCAAACTAACACAGGAACAGAAAATCAAATATCGCATGTTCTCATTCATAAGTGGGAGTTGAACAATGAGAACACATGGACACAGGGAGGGGAATATCACACACCAAGGCCTGTCGGAGGTGTGGGGACAAGGGGAAGGAGAGTATTAGGACAAATACCTAATGTATGTAGAGCTTAAAACCTAGATGACGGGTTGATAGGTGCAGCAAACCACCATGGTACATGTATACCTATGTAAGAAACCTGCACGTTCTGTACATGTATCCTGGAAGTTAAAAGTTTTTTTAAAAAGTAAAAAATAAGAAAAAAGCTTCTTTGAATCATAACTGACATACAATATACTGCACAGATCTAAAGTGTACAATTTGATAACTGTTTATATATATTCACAATCAAGGTAATGAATATGTCCATTATGCCACGAAGATATTTGTGCCACACTGTGATTCCTATTCCTGCCCCTCCCTGTCTTCCCCATCTCAACACCACTACTGATCTTATTGCTGCCACTGTCAATTTTCCTTCTGCCTGAGGATTTTCTTTAGTATTTTTTGTACTGTGAGTCTGACGGTGATTAATTCTTTCAGCCTTTATGTGCTGAAAATAATCTTTGTTTCACCTTCATTTTGGAAAGATATTCACTGGGTATAGAATTTTAGATTGAAAGGTATTTTCTTTCAATGCTTTAAAAAGGTTGCTCTACTCTTTTCTCTCTTGTGCTATTTCCAGTAATAAATCTATTGTCTTGCTTACTTGTGTCTGCTAAGCATCACCAATATTTAAAAAATTTTTGTCATTAACATTGCTTATGACTATGATGTGCCTTGGCATAGTTTTCTCCTTATTGTTCGTACCTGGGGCTTATTGAGCTTCCTGAAGTTGTAAGTTTATGATTTTCATGAAATATGAAAAATGTTAACCATTATGTTCTAAAAATGTTTTCCTTTTTTTCCTAGGGCTACAATTACACATATATTAGGCCTCCTGAAGTTGTCTCACCTCTCACTGATGCTTTTATCAGTTTTTTCCCTGTATTTAATTCTGAATAGCTTTTATCTTTTTTCTGTAACATACAATTTGCTGTTAATCTCATCCACTGTATTTTTTATTCCAGATGTCTAAAAGTTCAACTTGAATCTATTATTGTTGCAAAAAGCACCTATCATAGAATTTACCATCTTAACGATTTTTAAGTATAATGTTTAGTAATGTTAAACATACTTAAATTATTGTGAAATAGATCTTTGAAACTTTTTTATCTTGTAGAACTGAAACAGTATTTCCATTAAACAATAACTCCTGTTTGTCTCCTCCTCCTACCCCGCCAGAAACCACCATTCTACTTTTCATTTCTATGAATTTGACTACTTTAGATAACTCTTATAAGGGGAGTCATACAGTATTTGTTCTTTTGTGATTATTTCACTTAATATTATATTCCCAAGGTTCGTCCATGTTGTAGCATGTGGTTAATTTTCATTTCATTTTATAGCTGTATAATATTCAACTCTATCACATTTTCTTTAACCATTCATCTGTTAGACATTTAGGTTGCTTTCACCTCTTGGCTAGTGTGAATAGTACAGCTATGAATATGGGTATGCAAATATCTCTTCAAGATCTTAATTTTAAATCTTTTCAATATATACCCAGAAGTGGAATTGCTGAATGATATAGTAATTTAATTGTTAAATTTTGGAGGAACCACCATACTGTTATACATACTGCCATAGTTGTTGCACTATTTAAAAACCCAACCAACAGTGCATGGCATCCCAATTTAGCTATATCTTTGCCAATATTTGTTTTTTTTAATATAGTAGCCATCCTAATGGGTGTGAGGTGATGCCTCATTGTGGTTTTAGTTTGCATTTCTCTGATGATTAGCGAAGTTGAGAATTTTTTCATATCCTTGATGGCCATTTCTATAACATCTCTGGATAAATGTCTATTCAATTTCTTTGTTCATTTTTAAATTGGGTTATTTGTTTATTTGATATTGAGTTGTAGAAGTTCTTTATACATTCTAGCTATACCCCTTACCAGATATATTATTTTCAAATATTTTCTTCCATTCTGTAGATTGCCCTTTCACTCTGTTGACAGTGTACTTCAATAAACAAAAGTTTTTGAGTTTGATGTAGTCCCATTTGTCTATTTTAGCTTTTGTTGCCTGTGCTTTTGCTGTCATATTCAATAAGTAATTGCCAACTCTAATGTCATGAAGATTTTCTCCTACGTTTCCTTCTGGGAGTTTCATAGTTTTGAGTATTATATTTGTCTTTAATCCATTTTAAGTTAATTTTTGTATGTAGTGTAAGATAAGGGTCCAACTTTATTCTTTTGCCTGTGGATATTCGGTTTTCCCAATACCATTCATTGAAGAGACTCTTCTTTACCCATTGAGTGGTTTTAACACTCTTGTCAAAGATCATTTGGCCATATTTGTAAGGGTTTATTTCTGAGCTCTATATTTCATTGGTCTATATGTATGGCTTTAATGCCAATACCACACTGTTTTAATTATTATAGCTTTATGACATGTTTTAAAATAGAGAAGTGTGAGTTCTCCAACTTTGTTCTTTTTCAAAATTGTTTTGGCTATTCAGTTAAGACCATTGTTATATTTGTATGTTTCTATGTAACATGTTCAGTCATTCCTCTAGCTTTTGGAACATATAGAATGATTATGGCTTAAATGTGTCCCCTCCAAAATTCGCCTGTTGTGAATGTGGTAGTAATAAGAGATAAAACCTGTAGAGGTGCTTAGGTCATGAGAGTGCCTCTCTCATGTATGGAATTAAGACCCTTACAAGAAACACTGCACACAACATTTGCTTGCCCTTCCACCTTTTTCCATGTGAGTACACAGTCTTCCTCCCCTCCAGAGGATGTAGCCTTTACCAGACAACCAAACCTGCTGGTGCTTTGGTCTTGATAATTTTCTGTTCTTTATAAATTACCCATTATCAGATATTAGAACAGCACAGACAGGCTAAGACAGAAATTGGTACCAAGATGTGGGGTTGTTGCTATAAAAAAAATCTAAAAATGAGGCCAGGCATGGTGGCTCACACCTATAATCCCAGCACTTTGGGAGGCCGAGGCAGGCAGATCACGAGGTCAGGAGATCGAGACAATCCTGGCTAACACAGTGAAACCCCATCTCTACTAAAAATACAAAAAATTAGCCAGGCGTGGTGGCAGGTGACTGTAGTCCCAGCTACTCAGGAGGCTGAGGCAGGAGAATGGCATGAACCCAGGAGGTGGAGCTTGCAGTGAGCTGAGATCGCGCCACTGTACTCCAGCCTGGGCGACAGAGCAAGACTCTGCCTCAAAATAAAATAAAATAAAATAAAATCTAAAAATGTGGAAGCAGCTTTGAAACTGGGTAATGGGCAAAGGCTGGAAAAGTTTGGAGGAATAGGCCAGAAAAATCATATACTGCTGTGGCTGAAGCATTAAGGGTAATTCTGGTGAGAGCCCAGAAGAGGAGAGCTGTAGAGAGAGCCTTGGTATTCTTAGAGATTACTTCAGTGGACAGGAAGAGAATATTGGTAGAAATATGGACAGAGTAGACAACTCTGATGAGATTTTAGACAGAAATGAGTAGTATCTTACTGGAAACTGGAGGAAAGCCCATCCTTGTTACTGAATTACATTCCTGTCCGATGACCTTATGGAAGACAGAACTTAAGAGCAATGAACTAGGATATTTGGCAAAAGAAATCTCTAAGCAGCAAAGCTTTGAGGATGCTATGTGGCTTCTTTTAACTGCTTATAGTGAAATGTAAAAGGAAAAATGGTTTAAAGATAGAACTTATAATAAAAGGAAAGCAGAATGTAAAGATTTGGAAAGAAAGAAAACCAAGGGTGCAGCCATGTGACCCTTTTATAAGGAAATATGTATGGATAGTATAAAGCCAGGTGCTACTCATCAAAAGAAGGGAAGAATGACCTCAACGGCATTTTGGAGATCTTTGAGGCTCTTCCTCTCATCATAGACTCAGACTGCCAGGAATTTGAGGCCAGAACAATTTTGAGAGAGGCCCGAGGACTCTCATAAAGCCTTGGGATTCATGATTCAGGGCCACTCTAAGTCTCTGCTCCCTTCATTCCAGGACAGCACTCCTCAGCCACCCCAGCTGTGGTTCAAGTGAGCCTAAGTGCAATTCAGGCTGCTACCCCAAAAGGCAAAACCCACAACCCTTCACAATGTCCACATGGTGCTAACTCTGCAGGGATGCAGAGTGTGCAAGCTCTATGGAGGCTGTTAAAAATGCCATCAGAATTTTAATAAAAATTGCATTGAATCTGTAGGTCACTTTGTGTAATATGAAAGTTTTAACAATATTAATTCTTCCAATCCATGAACATGGGATATCTTTCCATTTATTTGTCTTTTTCAATTTGTTTCATGAGTTTTTTTTGTAGTTTTCAGTGTACAGATCTTTCACTTCATTATTAAATTTATTTCTTAAGTATTTTGTTCCTTTTGATGCTATTTTAATAGAATTATTTTCTCAATTGCTTTTTGGATCAGTCATTGTTCTTGTATTGAAATATGACTTTTTTAATGTTGATGTTATATTCTACAACTTCACTGAATTCATTTAACAGTTTTCTGGTGGTGTCTTTAGGGTTTTCTATATATAGGATAACGTAATTTGAAATCAGAGACAATGTTACTTTCTTTCCAGTTCAGATGCTTTCTATTTCTTCCTCTTGTCTAATTGTTCTGGCTAGAATTTTCAGTACTAGTTGAATAGAAGTGGTGAAAGTGGGCACCCTTGAAATCCAAACTGTTCCAAATAACATTTGAAGTAATATATTAATTAGATTCTACTTGCTTTTTAAAATTACTGCCCTGAACTACTGCCTCCACACACTATACATCCAGCCAAAATATGCCCCATACATTGTCCCTTCTATGAAGGTATTTCTCCAGTTGGAATTATTTTTCCCTCATATGCCCACTTGTCAACATATATAAAGCCCAGTTTAAATTACTTTATTCATGGAGATTTCTCAGTCACTCTGGTTTGACCTATGTGATAAGTCTTTTTTAAGCTTGTAATAAAACATGTATCTAACTTTTCCCTACATTAACTTTTAGAGTTTAAATTTCTTAAAAGCAGTAAGTGTCTCTAGTTCATCTTGGCATTTTTATTTCTTGCTTCAACTGACTAATAAGAGTTGACTAAATTGAGTTAGCTAAGGAAAAGAAGGTACCCTCCTCTGTTTTGCTCTTTCCCACCCCAATCAGAATTTTTCACAAGCTTTGTTGAAACACACCAAACCATAATTCTCACCTACATTTTCTATATAGATCACTATCTACCATAGAGACACTGCTCTCTGCTGAAGCCCAACAAGACTTGTCTCTTATTTTCACTAGCTTTATTTATTTCAACCTTCTGGTACAACCATATAATATTTTTTTATTTCCTTATGGGAACATATGTGAGTAATAGTTCTTATATTCTCTTATTCTTAAGCAAAGTATCCCAAGGGCTGGGCACCTGTTCTGACAAATATTGAACATCTACAGTAAGATAAGTGAACATACAATAAACACACATTTCTTTAAAATTCTCTCTTTGTTTAGAAAATCACACATATTTGCCTTTTATTTGTCCACACAAATTCACAAGAAGTTTTTTCTCTGAATCCAAGTCAAGGCAGAAAATATTGTGATTCTATGTCACTACAGACCCACATTATTTGCCCTCAGGAAGTAATACAAAGAATCAGACACTCTCTTCCTCCCTCATTTCTGGGAAGATCATCAGGTTGTCCCAGTGGAGGCTCATCTATAAGTACAAGTAAAACCCTTCTACAGCCCTCTATTTAGTGAGTGGGCAATTCCAGGTTGAGCCTCAACTTTTCAGGTAATTGAAGATTCTAACCATCAAGGAGGAGCTGAACACAGTGCAGTACTACCTGAGTAATAATTGGCTTCTACACCAGTTTAAAGAACAATGACAATGCCGTAGGTACTTGAAGAATATTATTTACAAGCTAAGTAAATAAAAACTCAGTTGAATCAGTTTTGCCACCATGCATGTATATCTTGGACTGTCTTTTTCCACAAAGCTGTTACAGGTTTTCTACTTTCTTAAGTTAAAGATCTAGGCTATAATTTTTCTTATTAAATAACTTAAACTTTTACGTGTTAGTACAGATGAGAGCATATTATAAACTTTAGTATATGACTTTCCAAAAAGTTCACAATTCATTTTTAATTTATTCTGTAAAGCAATAGCTAATGAAAGTTTGTGTTTTTTTATTGGTTGGTTGGTTAATTTCTTCGTTTAAATTTGTATAATTAAATTTTATTCTAGTTTTCAGACTATATGACTTGTACAATTTCTGCTCTTTGGAGTTAATAAGACTTTTGTTTACTGGGCCATCATGCATTTTGTAAGTCTTGTATAAACTTTCAAAAAAACATATTCTTTGTATGTAGAATATACAGCAATATAATTTTACCTCATTTAATATTATTACTCTAAATACTCTTCACATGTCAAGAATATCAGTGGTCCACAACCTTTTTGGCAGTAGGGGCTGGTTTTGTGGAAGACAATTTTTCTATGAACTGGGGTTGGAGGATAGTTTCGGGATAATTCATGCATATTGCATTTATTGTGCACTTTCTTTCTATTATTATTACATTGTAATATATAATGAAATAATTCTACAATTCACCATAATGTAGAATCAGTGGGAGCCCTAAGCTTGATTTCCTGCAACTAGACAGTCCCATCTAGGGGTGATGGGAGACAGTGACAGATAATCAATTATTCAATTGTCATAAGGAGCACACATCCTGGATCTCTTGCATGTGCAGTTCAAATAGAGTTCTCACTCCTATGAGAATCTAATGCTTTGTCAGAAAGCAGAACTCAAGCAGTAAAGCAAGCGCTGGGGAGCGGCTGTAAAAACAGATAACGTTTTGTTAGCTCGCCCATCAATCACCTCCTGCTGTGTGGTCTGGTTCCTTAACAGTCCATGGACTGTTACTGGTTGGTGGCCCGTGGGTAGGGGGCCCTGAAGTATACGACTGATTATGAATGAATAATGTGCACATGAATTACCTGGGGATCTTGTTAGAATGTAGATTGTGCTTCAGTAGGCACAGTGGGCCATGAGATTCAACATCTCTAATAAACACCCCAATGATGCCCATGTTGCTGGTCTGTGGACCTCACTTTGAGTAGCAAGGGCTTAAGCCACTGTTAGTATTTTGTAACTTGGAACCCAGGTATCATTATGGATGGTGCCCCAACCTTTATGCATTCCTCTCCCTTAGATTAGATTGGCACTTCCAAGTTCCTTGAACTGATTGCTTCTCATTTTCTCTATGATTCTAACTTTTAAGATATTATATTATCTAATGCTAAGGCATTCCTTGACTATGCAATTTTCCTTCTAGCCATAAAAAATTATCCTCTCTGTCCGGTCACAGGCTTCTTTGATCTTTATTAAGCCATCCTGATTTTTTTGTGTTTAAATTTGCCCAATATATATGCTTAAAGCCTAATGGGTACTCAAAAATATTAATTGAATGAAAAACTACTACCATCTATTTTTTATGTTTTTGATTTTTATTATTTTGGTTCAAGAAGTATCTTTTTGTTTTGTTATCCTGTTTTAGGGTCTCTTGATAAGTATCTAGAGGTTGTCCAGATTGCTGATTTGACATCAAGAGTGTCAATTCTGGTCTTTACTATTTCCATTTTGAGTTTTTATTTGTTGGCTTGTTTGCTTGCTTGTTTTTACTATTATATTCCTAGTTTATTGTGTAAGTTGTTCATTCACTGGGATTCCATTTGGAGCTCAGCCTTTACTTTAGCTTAATGGGTCAAAGCATCCATTTCATGGAGGCTATTCTATTCATATACCTAGAGAGGACCAATGAACCAATTGCTTTCTAAAATTATGATTTGTTTCTTATAAAAAGTTATGTTCTTTTATGTTTTGGGGTGTGGTCTTCCCCCCCTTATATTGCAGTATTGTTTTATAGGCCCCATTTTAGTTTCTTCTTGTTTCCTTTTTCTTATATAAAATTGTTTCTGATACTGCATTTGTCAAAAGATAAGGTGAGTGAAACAGCCTTAAACTTCCATTCTATCGACTTGAGAGCTTGTTTGGTAGCTAAATCTAAATTCTATTTTCATGCACAGCACCTAACCATGCAATATGCAGTTCTTAATTAAGCAACATAACACATGGGACTAGACCTCCTCATTAACAGTTCCCACAGGCTAACTTTATCCACACTTGCGATACGTTTTCTTAGTTCACACTAAGCATACCAGGATGCCCTGTGCTTTCTCCAGACCCCTTTTTTACAATATGTTGCATTCTTAAAGAAGCCTGGATGGAGAAAGAGCGGTAGTAATGTTGCAGGATGTGGCTAGGGAAAGTAGGATAATTCCAATGGGCAAAGATAATTCCACATGGTCTGTTCAGGAATGGCAACATTTCCTGATGGTCAGTAGAGCTCTTTAATCTGAAAAAGGCATAGAGAGGAGAGGTAAAACAAAGTATTTTCATATTTCCTTTGGCATATGGTTCAAAAGCTAGAGTATGTGGTATGCCTCAAAAACTATGCTTCTCAATACAGATGAAAAATCTATTCTGACTGTGGCCTTTGAATTTATATTGTGGATACTAGCTTTTGTAGTAATTGTTGGCTTCATTGGGTGGAGACACAGGAGGCATGATTATTCATCTATCATGTTAACCCAGAAATTTAACCCAAATATACAATAACCTAGAGAATTAAGGAACCTGTGATCAGACCCCCATATTAGCAAGGAATATAAGAAAATGCAGAATTCCCATTCTAGATATTTCACCAACTACATGTGACCTGAAAAAATTGAATAATCTCAGAGGGCCCTTAATTTTATCATGTGTAAAATAATTTAGACTAAATAATACCATCTAGCTGTAATTTTTTGCTTAAAAAAACCTCAAAGTACAATGGAAATGTTTTTATTTTTCCTACAGAGATTTAAAGTCCAAAAAGTCTTATAAAGCAGAGGTTCTCATTTTCAAAAGACATAATACTTAGAATTCATTATACTCTTTACAGAATATCATGTAATATTGACATTACATTTAGAGTAGCTAATTATGTAATTCTGAGATTATAGAATAAACATATGGAAGCAGATGTTTAAGTTTATGACAGAGAAAAATTTATATTATTTTACTTCTGCTTTCTGGTATTGTTCTACATATTCTTTTAAATTATCTTTTTGGTTCTAGAAGACTTTTACAAATTGGCCTTACAATTGACTTTTACTGAACTTTTCAGATTCTTGAGAATATTATTTGACATGAGGTGTCCAAACACATATTAAACTTAGCTTGTATAACTTTGTTAACAGGCTATTAAATTGCTATTAAACTTCTTTGTTTAATTATTCTAATCATAACATAATTCAGAAGAAAACAGGCAACTCTGACCCCATGGCTTATGCACTTGGCTTGATCCTTTGGGTCTTTCCAATTACTGTGTGGTGTTTGAAGTAGATTTTAATCCCATAAGAGTAAGAATAAACATTTCTTCCTTTATTTTCCTTTTAAGGGCAGAAGTTTTGAAATAAAGTTGAAATGTGTGGTGTCATTCTACCTGGAACACGTCCACATAGAATGAAAAGCATTTTTTTTTCCTTTTCTTTTGGCAGCAGTGCAAACACGGTGCACATGCACAGGAAGCGTGACTGCGTGTTTTTACTAGTGCATAACACATGTCTGGGAGTGCTTGCCTCCTAAAAAACCATGAGTTTTTCACTTATTTTGCACGTGGTACTCTGAAGTTATAGGAGTGCTACAAATTATTCAGTTAACATGTAACAAAGTTCAGAAAGCATGATGGTAGAAATGGGTGTCCAGAAAGAGAGTAAACAGATATTTTCATTCAACAACCATGACCTTCAGCTTTCGCAATAAAAGTAGACTTAAATGACATTGGAATTTTCCACCCAGATCCAAGGCTAGCCTTCTGGTTTAAACTTCTTTATATCTCTATGACATTATCTCCTTCTAAGACCTTCTTCTCAATTGACCCAAAACATCCATATGATTGGTGGCCAGAGAAATATCAATCAAGATTATTGCTATTTACTCCCAGATGTTTAAAACAGGACTTTGAAGTAAGACGATAAGCTTAAAAGCCAAGCTTTTCAGGGTAGAGAATTTTCTAAATTCCTTTTCCTTTTTTTCTTAAAGGCTGAAAAAGACTCAGATTTCTGACACAATGGTAACACCTATCTCTTCTGCCTGTGAGTGCCAGGGCTTGCTGTATGATGATAGGAAGAGAATGTGACACAGAAGAAGGGGAAAAAGTCCATCCCTCTGGTAGTAGGGGGTTGTGGAATGGGAGGGAAAAAGGGAGAAGAAGTAGAAAACATTCAGATCTAAATGTCTTGATGTCTTCTGCTTTACTTTAGCCAGGAATGAGTGTTAGGAAAGAGGGGATGCTCTAGAAGAGGAAGCTATGGAGCCTTATTTGGGTCTATGTAAACAGCCCAACCACAGGCCCTTCTGCCCAATCTAGGGCAGACCCATACCAGAGTTTAATGTGGCAACAAAGTGTGGTTAAACAGAGATTAGGCGTGGACTTTAGCTTTTCAAGGCAGCTTTCCGTCACTACAAGGCCAAGGCAGAAAGTAAATATCTCATTTCCTTTTTGCAGGGTAGGGCAAGCAGGGGAAAGGGGAATGACTGAGCAATCAGGTGACTTGAGAGCCAAATAACATTCCCACGCACAGGGCCTGAATTGGTGAAATGTATCAAGATCTTCAGCTTGAGATGGACCATCAGAGAAGGACGCCAGATGAGAGACATGGGGTTTGTTGTGATAACTAGAGCTAAAGTGAGCTAAGTGATCAGTAGAGCAACACTGGGCTCTGGCCAACCAAAATAAACCAGACCATGAGCTCTACCAGATAAGGCCCTCTGCTACAAGTACAGTAGGTGAGCAGCACCCAGGCAGACAGGAGGCATTGTCATGAAGACTGAAGGAAAGAGGAGCATCACAAGTGCTGAGGAGCTGATCTTCACCTAGGCAAGGAGGTGGGAAAGTCTTCCTTCCCCCAGATGCCCTGGGAGAGAATTGGGGAACAGGAAGACTCTGGGAAACTGAGCATTTCTTTTTATCAAAAGATAAAGAGCACAAGGATTATGTACATCTTTGTAATAACCTACATTTTTTAGGCATAATTTTAGAAACACATCTTGGCTGCATATATGTGAGATTGCTTACATTTTTAAACATTACAATTGCTTATTAAATAAATGAAGGACCCAAATAAGAAAGAAGAGAAAAAATAAGCAAGATGCTTAAAATGACTTATCTCCTTCAACAGTAGAGTTCTCCAGCAAGAGAAATACTAAAACCTGAGCTATTGCTTTAGCACTAAGATTAAGGTTCCTTCCCAAGTGTTAGTCCCAGTAAAGAAGAGTCTGAGAAAAAATTGTGAAGTGCATGCAATTTGTTGTTAATTCTTCCATGATTCAACATTCTACTAAGCTACCTGATTTACCCTGGTTTTGTTGTTTTTGTTGTTGTTAGCCATTACAAATACCTTGCTCTCAGGGAAGACTCTGATATTAATTATAAATCTCAGGGTGAGTTTATTAATGCTAAATGATGAACAGTGTTATATTGAAAGATATTTCAAAAACAACCAAATCTAGTTTCCATAGCAACTATTTTGTATATGGACGAGACACAGAAATTAAAGTAAAAAGACCTACCACTTACTGTGTGACCTTGACCTCTTTGATAATGTTTCTTCATTTGTGAAATAATGGAAAAGTAATCATTACTCTACCAACTCTATTCATTTTTATGAAAATTGAAACCACATTAGTGAAAGTGCTTTGTGGTCTTTGAAGAATATAGTTATAATTGTTATGTCAAAGACCAAAAGAAATATTCAGGGCTCAAGGCAGGCCTTCAGGATTTCCCTGAGATAGTGTTGTTGGCATTGTTTCATGATCTTTTACTATATGGGATGTAGAGAAAGGAAGAGAGTTCTAAATGTTCATATACTGTGGTCATAAAATGCTTAAATTACTCTCTCCTAATCCACTTCTAAGATAAATATTGGTGACGAGACAGGATAGGCACTTTTTTTTGTTGTTTACAATGGTGGGGAAGGAGTTGAGTTGGAATCAAAGCCTTTAGTAATGTAATATAATGGTGTATAGGATCTGAGTGCCCTACTACCTCCTAGCAATAAAAAGTCTGGCTTCTAGAGTCAAGAACTTCTGTTTTTGCTAGTCTCCCCAAAATTTTCACTCTGTGAATATACACATTTTCTGTTCACAGTGGTAGGGATATTGATTTTTTGCTTATCATGCTAGTTAGTCCCCTGAAAAACTGAGTGGTATTTATATCATTGATAAGTTTATATACCACATAAAACCCATGATCCAGCTTGAACAGTTATGGATGGGTAATGATACGTCTTGGTTTGCTGAGAATATAATTATAAAGTAATTATTAATGACTTACCTTTCAGTCTCAAAAGTGTTCCAGTTCCAAAAATTAATTATATGATCGTTTTACTTATACCTATGTGTGAACCAGAATTGGGGCACATGGGCACCCTCGATAAAACCCAGATTTAATCAGCTGCAAAAATCTTCCTCAGAAAAAGAAAAATTCAAAGTTTCAGGAACTAGAACTTCACGTTAATTTTTAATGAATAGCTCTGACCTTGGTGACCTATTTCAGAAATATTGTAGCAATTTAAACTTTTGCTACTTTGTGGATCATACAAGCTAGTATAAGATTAGAAAGAGAAAAGATCAGTGTAATTGATTTGATTTGATAGAATCCTAAAAATTACTCTTAGCAGAATTAGAGTGAATGAAGTCTGTGTTCGATAACTAGATAATATTTAAATATTAATCATTTCAGACATTTTGAGTGTCATTTTGTAGAACTGGGTCCATCTTGATGAAGGTTCCAAGTCATTTGAAAAGAATATATACCATTTCATCATTGAATATAGTCTTCAGTTAATGTCAATTAGCTCAAGTTGGTTGGTAATGTTGTATTATTCAGGTCTAGTATATCCTCACTAATTTTCTTTCTACTTCTTCTATCAAGTACCGACAGAAGATATGAGAGTGTTGAATTCACTCTCATGGTGTGAGATGTGAGAGTGTTGAATTCATTCTCACGGTGTTGAATTCATTTGATAGAATTCAGTACTTGTATCAAGTACTGATATGAGAGTGTTTAATGAACTCTATCACCTTGCAGGGATATAGAACAATAGAACTTATTCCTCCTATCTAGCTGTAATTTTGTATCCATTAATCAACCTCTCCCTAGCCCCCATTTTCCCCAACTCTTACTAGCCTCTAGTGAGCATTCTACTCTCTATTTTTATAAGATCAACTTATTTAGCTTCCAAAAATGAGTGAGAATATGCAATATTTATCTTTTTGTATCTGGCTTATTTCACTTCATATAATAGTCTCCAAACTCCTCCATGATGCCACAAATGACAGGACTTTTTTTTTAGCTTAAAGTCTATTTTATCTGATGTAAGTTTAGCTACTGATCATTTTTGGTTTTCCTTTGCATGGAATATCTTTTTCCACCCCTTAACTTTAAATCTATGTGTGTTTTTAAAGGTGAAGTGAGTTTTTTATAGGAAGCATATAGTTGGGTGTTGTTTTTTAAATCCATTCATTTCAAAAAATCCATCTTTTTTTTAATCCAAATGGTTTTTTAAGCCATTTTATATCTTTTAATTGGGGAATTTAACCCATTTATATTCAAGGTTACTACTGATAGCTGAGGTCTTACTCCTTTCAATTTGTTAATTGTTTTCTTATTGTTTTGTGCATCCTTTCTTTCTTCCTCTAGTATTGTATATCTTTTTGGTTTGATGTATTTCTGTAGTGGTAAGTTAGATGCCTTTCTTTTGCTCATTGGTGTATCCATTCTACCAGTGAGTTTTATATTCTCATCTGTTTTCTTATCCTTTCACTTCCAGATGTGGGATTTCCTGAAGTATTTCTTGTAAGATCAGTCTAGTGGTGATACATTTCCTATGTTTGCTTGTCCAGGAAAGACTTTATTTAGCCTCCATTTTTAAAGAATAGCTTTTCTGGGGGTAGTATTCTTGGCCAGCGAGGGTTTTTTCAGCACCTTGAATATGTTGTCCCATTCTCACCTGGTGTGCAAGTTTTCTGCTGAGAAAATTGTTGTTAGTCTAATGGAGATTTCCTTATATGTGACTTAAGGCTTTTCTGTGTTTTTAAAATTCTTTCTTTGTCTTTGCCTTTTGACAGTACAAGCCTAATAGGCCTTGGAGAGGAGCTTTTTGGATTAAGTATATTTGGAGACTTTAAGAGCTAGATATCCTAGATAACGTGGATCTAGATATCCATTTCTCTCTGAAGACATGGGAAGTTTTCAGATGTTATTTTCTTAAATATGGTCACCTTGCCTCTTCTCATTTCTTCTACTTCTGCAACTCTCAGATTCATATATTTCATTAAAGCTACTTAATGGTGTCCCATAAATCCTATAGGCTTTGTGAAAGAAAAATAAATCTTGGGACCCTAAAATCCCTAAGCCAGAAGGAAAAGTCAATCTGGGAACTGCAAGGGCAAACTTACCTTTCATTCTACTCCTAAATAAGATAGCTACATTTTTTTTTAAGCTACATACCTCCCTCACAATTTGCCCATAAAGAAATTCCTTGCAATAGTTTACCGAGAATGATGTTTTCCAGTTTCATCCATGTCCCTACAAAGGACATGAACTCATCATTTTTTACGGCTGCATAGTATTCCATGGTGTATATGTGCCACATTTTCTTAATCCAGTCTGTCACCGCATGTTCTCACTCATAGGTTGGAATTGAACAATGAGAACTCATGGACACAGGAAGGGGAACATCACACTCCGGGGACTGTTGTGGGGTGGGGGGAGGGGGGAGGGACAGCATTAGGAGATATACCTAATGCTAAATGATGACTTAATGGGTGCAGCAAAAAAACATGGCACATGGATACATATGTAACAAACCTGCACATTGTGCACATGTACCCTAAAACCTAAAGTATAATAATAAAAAAGAAAAAAGAAAAAAAGAAAGAAATTCCTTGCGAACAAAGGACAGATAGAACTCAAAGTCATCCCTCCACTCATGTGAGACAAATGCCTATCTGATTGCTTCCTTTGCCCTATTGTTTCACTAAGCCAGACTAAGGCATAAGTGACTATTCCTGTAAATTGTGTATTTAGTAAAAGACTAATTGGAAACTCAAAATAACACATCTATTTGTCTTTTATCTACTTATGACCTGGAAGCCGCCTCCCTGCTTCAAGTTGTCCTGCCTTTCCCGACCGAACCAATGTACATCTTACATATACTGATTGATGTCTCATGTCTCCCTAAAATGTATATAACCAAGCTGTGCCCTGACCACCTTGGGCAATGTCATCAGGCCCTCCTGAGGCTGTGTCATATGCATGTCCTTAACCTTAGCAAAATAAACTTTCTTGATTAAGACTTGTCTCAGATGCTCTTGGTTTACAACTTCTTCATTCTTTCTTATTTATTTACTTATTTTGTCTGACTGTATTATTTCTAAAGACTTGGCTTCAAGTTCAGAAATTCTGTCTTCTGCTCAACCTAGTCTATTGTTGAAACTGTGATTGTATTTTTCATTTTATTCCTGAAATTATTTAGCCCAACTTTTTGGGTTTTGGGGGCTGTTTATGTTTGTTTATGAGATGGAGTCTCACTGTGTTGCCCAGGCTGAAGTGTGGTCGTACGATCTTGGCTCACTGCAACCTCTGCCTCCTAGGTTAAAGCGATTCTCCTACCTCAGCCTCCTCAGTCACTAGGATTACAGGCATGCACCATCACACCTCACTACTTTTTGTATTTTTAGTACAGATGGGGTTTCTCATGTTGGCCAGGCTGGTCTCGAACTCCAGACCTCAAGTGATCTGCCCACCTCAGCCTCCCAAAGGGCTGGGATAAAATTAACTTTTTAACTACAGTACTGGTTTGCTTGTGGACTTGTTTATAATTTGTCCCAATGAACATTGTATGTTAGAATATAATAATGTAAAACGTAAAGACAACTAAATATTTTAATTCCAAATATTCACATGTAATTGTAATATAACTTAGTTACTGTCATTCTTGTTTCCATTAAAAAGAAAGCCTTGGGCAATATTTTCAAAATAAAATAAACTATTAATAGCTGTCTCTAAAACCTTGATAAGTTTTTTAAGGACTCTGTACAAGATGCACATTAGAAACAGATATAAAAATGTACTTTCTTACTTCACCATTAAGAGGGTGAAATCAGCGGGTGCAGTAGCTCACACTTGTAATCCAAGCACTTTGAAAGGCCAAGGGTGGGTGGATCACCTGAAGTCAGGAGTTTGAGACCAGCCTGACCAATATGATGAAACCCATTCTCTACTAAAAATACAAAAATTAGCGGGACATGGTAGCATGTGCCTGGAATCCCAGCTACTCGAGAGGCTGAGACAGGAGAATTGCTTGAACCCGGGAGGTGGAGATTGCAGTGAGCCGAGATTGTGCCATTGCACTCCAGCCTGGGCAACAACAGCGAAACTCTGTCAAAAAAAGAAAAAAAAGTGAAATCAAGGTGCTAAGAGGCAGCACCCCCTCTAGTGGCTCTGGGAGAGAGCCTAATGATCTAAAACAGATGGCAATTCAAAGAAGTTGAATAGTTGGAAACAAACCTAAAAACACATGTGAATTATCTGACAGATTGTTCTCTTTAACTGATGATCATGTTATTGTAGAGTTTAAAGTATTCTGGCTTATATATTTAAAAGATTAAAATAATCAGACTTTCTGGGTTAACCTGAATAGTCATAAATTTTTGCCATTCCCTCCAAGTGGTTTGTTGTTTTGGCTTCTATCTCATATTGCATTTATAGGTTCTCTTTGCAAGTCTTTGCCCCCATCCTGTTCCCAGAATTCTGGAAGGTAGGCAAATATTGTCTCTTCTGTGGGAAATTCCAAACATAAAGGGCTTAAATATTCTGACATTGTGGATTCTCCAAGTAAACCTCCCAGATACCCTATAATGTATCTAGCAGTGGATAAACACCATTTATGTGCTCAGAACTTCTAAAGCAGTCTTAGATGACCACCTGTATTAGTCAGCTCTCACACTACTAATTTATAAAGAAAAAGAGGTTTAGTGGACTGACAGTTCCACCTGTCTGGGAGGCCTCACAATCATGGCGGAAGGCAAGTAGGAGAAATAAGGGGAATCCAAATTGAAAAAGAAGTCAAATTTTTCTGTTGGCAGATGATATAATCTTATATTTGGGAAAACCAAAAGACTCCCCCAAAAAACTACTCAAACTGATAAACAAATTCAGTAAAGTTTTAGGACACAAAATCAATATACAAAAATCAGTAGCATTTCTATGTATCAGAAGTGAACAATCTGAAATGGAAATCAAAAAAGTAATTCCATTTATAGCCACCACAAATAAAATTAAATACCTAGGTATTAACCAGAGAAGTGAAAAATCTTCACAATGAAAACTACAAAATATTGATGTAAAAAAAGGAAGAGGATACAAAAAATGGAAAGATATTCCATGTTCATGGATTGGAATAATCAACATTATTAAAATGTCCATGCTACTCAAAGCAATCTACAGAGTCAATGCAATCCCTATCAAAATACCAATGACATTCTTCACAGAAATAGAAAAAGAATCCTAACATTTATATGGAATCACAAAAGATTCAGAATAGCCAAAACTGTCCTGAGAAAAAGGAATAAAGCTGTAGGAATCACATGATCTGATTTCAAAATATACTACAAAGCTATAGTAACAAAAACAGCATGATACTACCATAAAAACAGGCACATAGACCAATAAAACAGCATGGAGAACCCAGAAAAAAAACTTCATACCTACTGTAAACTCGTTTTCAACAGAGGCGCCAAGAACTTACACTGAGGAAAAAAAATCTTTTCAATAAATGGTGCTGGGAGAATTGAATATTCATATGCAGAAGAATGAAACTTGACCCCCTATCTCTCACTGTATACAAAAATCAAATCAAAGTGGATTAAAGGCTTAAAATCTAAGACCTCAAATTATGAAACTACTACAAGAAAACATTGGGGAAGCTCTCCAGGACGTTGGTCTGGGCAAAAATTTCTTGAATAATACCCTACAAGCACAGGCAACCAAAACAAAAATGGACAAGTGGGATCACATTATGTTAAAAAAAAAAAAAAAAAACTTCAGCATAGCAAAGGAAACAATGAACAAAGTGAAGAGACAACTCACAGAATGGGAGAAAATATTTGAAAAAAAATATTTGATAAATAATTAATAACCAGAATATATAAAGAGCTCAAACAACTCTATAGGAAAAAATCTAATAATTAAATTTTAAAATGGGCAAAAGTTTTGAATAGATATTTCTCATACAAAGACAAACAAATGGCAAACATGCATATGATGACGATCATCGATCATCAGAGAAATGCAAATCAAAAACTACAATGAGATATCATTCTACCCCCATTAAAATGGCTTTTTTTTTTTTTTTTTCTGAGATGGAGTCTTGCTCCGTTACCAGGCCAGAATGCAGTGGCACGATCTCGGCTCACTGAAACTTCCACCTCTTGGGTTCAAGTGATTCTCCTACCTCAGCCTCCCAAGTAGCTGGGACTACAGGCATGCAGCACCATGCCCAGCTAATTTTTTGTATTTTAGTAGAGATGGGGTTTCACCATGTTGGCCAGGATGGTCTCAATCTCCTGACCTCATGGTCCACCTGCCTTGGCTTCCCAAAGTTCTGGGATTACAAGCATAAGCCACTGCACCCAGCCTAAAATGTCTTTTATCCAAAAGTCAGGCAATAACAAATGCTGGCGAGGATGTAGAGAAAAGGGAAATCTCATACACTGTTGGTAGGAATGAAAACAAGTACAACCACTATGGAGAACATTTTAGAGGTTCCTCAAAAAAATTAAAAATATAGCTACCTTGTTATCCTGCAATCCCACTGCTGGGTATATACCCCAAAAAAGGAAATCAGTGTATTAAAGAGATATCTGCACTCCCATGTTTATTGCAACACTGTTCACAACAGCGAAAATTTGGAAGCAACCCAAGTATCTATGAACAGATGAATGGATAAAGAAAATGTGCTTCATATACACAATGGAGTACCATTCACCCCTGAAAAAGAATGAGATCCTGTCACTTGCAACAACATGGATGGAACTAGAAGTCATTATGTTAAATAAAATAAGCCAGGCAGAGAAAGACAAACATCGCATGTTCTCACTTATTTTTGGGATCTGAAAATCAAAACAATTGAACTTATGGAGAGAGAGAATAGAAGGATGGTTACCAGATGCCAGCAAGGGTAGTGAGAGGGATGGAGGAAGGTGGGGATGGTTAATGGGTACAAAAAAATAGTTAGAATAAATAAGACCTAGTATTTGACAGCATAACAGGGGGACTATAATCAGTAATAATTATGCACTTTAAAATAACTAAGAGTATAATTAGAAACACAGAGGATAAATACTTACGGGGATGGGTATCTACTTTTCCATGATGTGATTTTTATGCATTGCATACCTATACAAAAATATCTCATGTACCCCATAAGTATATGCATCTACTGGGTAGCCATGAAAATTAAAAATTAAGATTATTTTAGTGTTCATAAAAAGAGCTGCTTACATTCCAAAATTCACAAAATACAAAATGAATAAAAATTGTAGAACAAATTTCATAGCATTGTGCAAAAAAGTGTATATGGCTGGGGATAACATTTTCAGTGACTATATTGTATAAGAATTCTAAAGATACTACATTTCACGCACCTTGGAAGTGCTCTGGAAATCTTCTACTTGAAAGCCAATGCAGGGTGTGTAGAAAATTGCAGAGCAGAGCTATATCAAGTCCATAACAGAAGAGAGCAACTGGGGCCCATTAATCAGCTCCACTGGCTTCCCCTTGGGTGACTATTCTGGATCTTTTCCTTTCTTTTCACATCCCTTAAACTAACTCACTCCAGTGCTTTCTATATTAGCAAATTATAATCATTAAAAAGACATCAACTCAGGTATGGAAAAAAACAAAAAAAGAAAGAATAAGAAAAAAGATAGAAACTAAATCTGTGTAAACACATGTTTACTTGAGGGTCTGCTTCTGGAACCACTTCCGGGGCCAAGAACTATATCAATGTGTCCAGTTAGGAAAGAGAAAGAAAATTCTTTCAAACAAAGGTGATTTAATACAGAAAGTTGGTTATCGATGTGTTGGAAGGTGAAAAAATTACAAAGGGCAAACTGAGGTCACCCAAAACGTTAAGAACATTAAGCTCCTGAGGGAGGACAAAAAAAAGTAGTACGGTTACCAGAACTAAAACCTCAGAGGAAAGGGTATAGCCCAGTGGCTGCTCAGAAGGCAAAGCTCATACTTACACTGCCAAGAGAGTGTGGCCCAGCTGTGGCTGGCCCCTGTGAGAGTAAGTCAAGGCTGGTGCCAAGAGGGCCTAAAGCAGCTGACCCAACCATGTGACATGGAGTGACACTAGTGGGAATTGGAAAGTAAGTCCCTTCTCCCCTCCACTGCTTTCAAATCTCTCTAGTACCTCTCATTGGCAGAACCATTAGAAAAGCCAGATGTCAAAGGAGACTGGGAAATCAAATTTGGAGAGTCACAGCACTGGCAGCATAGAACAAATTATAAAAGGATAAACTGTGTGAGACAATAGGTAAATAAACAACATTGCATTTTTCTTTACTTCAACTCCAACCTACACTCATACTTGCTTCCCTCCAATGGCCACATATACGCCACCTCCCTTTTAGAAAATGAAACTCCTCCCTCTGATCCTTCCCAGCACTGTTTCAAGAGGCTGTCCTTTCTCCAGCATCTTCAGACACCCATGATCTTTCCTGACTGAGATACAATTCTAAGAGGTTTTCCCCAGATTTCAAGTTCCTAACTAAGGAATAATAATGATGATGACAAAAACAGCTAACAATTAAGTGGCACTTAATATATGCCAGGCACTGTTCTAAGTGCTTTATGTTTACTAACTCATTTAATCCTCAGATCAATCCTATGATGTAGATACTAATCTGATTCCTTTTCATAGGTAAGGAAACCATAGCCCAGAACCAGGGCCCCCAGATCTTTCCAGACTGCCATGATCTTGTGAAACAATAGGTAAGTAAATAAACGGTGTGAGACAATAGGGTAAGTAATCTTTCCAGACTGCCATGGGTCTTGCACAGACAACTAACTGCTGTGAAAGAAACTCCCACTTAATCCAATTTTCCTTCCAGCTGCTCTACTGTTTCCTTCCCTTGGATGACAAACTTCCTAAAGAATCACTTGCTCCCCTTTCTGACCCTTTCTGATTCCTCAGCCTGTGGCTGCAGGCCCACCCTCCCTCCACAGTCATGAAGGAACTCTGGGAACAAATTCCAAGGCTTCCTTCAGCTTCTTTCCTCTTGACTTCCTGCTGCAGAGTTATCTTCTTTCATGACTCTGCCTTATGTAATTTTCAGATTGTTGTCCATCTCTTCACCTTTCACTATCAATTTTCTTGAAGACTGCTCTTCCCTCTAAAATTTCTCTCTCAAAAAATTAATTCATATTGAGAGTTAGAAATTATCATCTCTCACGTTATTGGTCTCAAATCCACGTATTGAATCATTTTATATTGCATACAACATCCCCATGCTTCCCAGCACCCAGCTGGAATTTTCAATCAGCGTATTTCAAAATTACCTAAAATTTAACATGTTCAAATTAATCTCCTTTGTTAGTCAATAAAGCTACTTTCCTCCCACTCCTTCAGGCAGGAATGTTTGGAGTTGTTTTGGAGTTACCACAAGTTCTTTGATTTTTTCTTTAAAATATATTTCTTCATTCCTTCCTTGCTATTTCTACTAAGTCCTGGAACTAGAGCAGTAAGCAGACAAAAGTACACACTTTGGAGGCAGACAGTCTGAGTTCTAACTCTGATTCAGCCACACCCTGGCTGGGGGCCCTGGTTCTGGGCTATGGTTTTCTTACCTGCAAAAAGGAATCATATTACTACCTACATCATAGGATTGATCTGAGGATTAAATGAGTTAGTAAACATAAAGCACTTAGAACACTGCCTGTCATATACTAAGTGCCACTTAATTGTTAGCTGTTGTTATTGTGTCCGGAATTGGTGGGTTCTTGGTCTCGCTGACTTCAAGAATGAAGCTGCAGACCCTCGCGGTGAGTGTTACAGCTCTTAAAGATGGTGTGTCCGGAGTTTGTTCCTTCTGATGTTCGGATGTGTTCAGAGTTTATTCCTTCTCGTGGGTTCGTGGTCTCACTGGCTTCAGGAGTGAAGCTGCAGACCTTCACGGTGAATGTTACAGCTCTTAAGGTGGCACGTCTGGAGTTGTTTGTTCCTCCTGTCCAGAGCTGTTCATTCCTCCCAGTGGGTTTGTGGTCTCGCTGGCCTCAGGAGTGAAGCTGCAGACCTTCACTGTGAGTGGTACAGCTCATAAAAGTAGTGCGGACCCAAAGAATGAGCAGCAGCAAGATTTATTGCAAACAGTGAAAGAATAAATCTTCCACAGTGTGGAAGGGGACCCGAGTGGGTTGCCGCTGCTGGTGGGCAGCCTGATTTTATTCCCTTATCTGGTCCCACCCTCATCCTGCTGATTGGTCCATTTTATAGAGAGCTGATTGGTCCATTTTGACAGGGTGCTGATTGGTGCATTTACAATCCCTGAGCTAGACACAGAATGCTGATTGGTGTACTTACAATCCTCTAGCTAGACGTAAAAGTTCTCCAAGTCCCCACTAGATTAACTAGACACAGAGCACTGATTGGTGCATTTACAAACCTTAAGCTAGACACAGGGAGCTGATTGGTGTGTTTACAAACCTTGAGCTAGACACAGAGTGCTGATTGATATGTTTATAAACCTTGAGCTAGACACAGAGTGCTGATTGGTGTATTTACAATCCTTTAGCTAGAAGTAAAAGTTCTCCAAGTCTCCACTAGATTAGCTTGACACAGAGCACTGATTGGTGTGTTTACAAACCTTGAACTAGACACAGAGTGCTGACTGGTGCATTTACAATCCTTTAGCTAGACGTAAAAGTTCTCCGAGTCCCCACCAGATTAGCTAGATACAAAGTGCTGATTGGTGCATCCACGAACCCCGAGCTAGACACAGAGTGCTGATTGGTGCATATACAATCCTCTGGCTAGACATAAAAGTTCTCCAAGTCCCCACCCGACTCAGGAGCCCAGCTGGCTTTGCCTAGTGGATCCCATGCCAGGGCATGGGCAGAGCTGCATGCCAGTCCCCCGCCGTGCGCCTGCACTCCTCAGCCCTTGGGCGGTCAATGGGACCAGGTGCAGAGCAGGGGTAGGCACCCATCGGGGAGGCTCAGGCCATGCCAGAGGCCACTGTGGGGGGGCTCGGGCATGGTGGGCTGCAGGTCCCAAGCTCTGCCCCATGGGGAGGTGGCTGAGGCCTGGCGAGAATTCAAGCATGGTGCGGGCAGGCCAGCAGTGCTGGGGGACCTGACTCCTCCACTGCAGCTGCTGGCCCAGGTGCTAAGCCTCTCACTGCCCAGGGCTGGTGGCACCTGCCAGCTGCTCCTAGTGCTCTGAGTGCAGGGCCTACCGAGCCCATGCCCACCCGGAACTCACGCTGGCCCATGAGCGCCGTGGCCCTGGTTCCTGCCTGCGTCTCTCCCTCCAAACCTCCCTGCAAGCAGAGGGAGCCAGCTGTGGCCTTGGCCAGCCCAGAGAGGGGATCCCATAGTGCTGCAGTGGGCTGAAGGGCTCCTCAAGCATGGCCAGAGTGGACACTGAGGCCGAACAGGCACCCAGAGCAAGCGAGGGCTGCTAGCATGTTGTCACCTCCCATTATTATCATCATTATTATTCCTTAGTTAGGAACTTGAACTCTGGGGAAAACTTCTTAGAATTGTATCTCAGGAATTTGCTTAACATCTTTTTTTCTCAGTTTCTTTACAAAGTGTGACTTATGATACTATTTTCCTAAAGAGAATTAAGTTAAAAGATATCAGTAAAGCACTTAATAAAGTAATCACTCAATACATTTTGGCCATTGTTAGTAATATAATGTGATTATCAATGAAAATAATATGATTCTATGGGAAATCACTGTAGATTCTTCATCCTTAAAAAACTATTTTCAATATATAGACGGTTTACTAGTCTCTTGTCACACTATGAAGACATATCTGAGACTGTGTAATTTATAAAGGAAAGAGATTTAATTGACTCACAGTTCTGCATTGCTGGGGAGGCCTCGGAAGCTTACAGTCATGGTGGAAAGCAAAGGAGAAGCAGACACCTTCTTAAAAGGGTGGCAGGATGGAGTGAGTGCAGCAGGGGAAATGCCAGATGCTTATAAAACCATCAGATCTCTTTAGACTCATTCATCATGAGCACGGCATGGGGGAACCACCCCCATGATCCAATTACCTCCACCTGGTCCCACCCTTGACACATGGGGATCATGGGGATTACAATTCAAGGTGAGATTTGGGTGGAATCACAGAGTCAAACCAAATCAGATGGTACCCTTCATTTGTGTATATTCTTTTATTGTTGAAATTGTGGAATTCATGCCATTTTTTGTTATTTTAAATTATTATATAATATTTTTTTCTCCATCGTGTTAAAATGATTATTGGCATAGCACTTTCTTATACCAATCTACAATATTTCACTAAACCATTTGCTGAATATTAAGTTTTTTTAGTTTGGTACTCAGAGGAAGCTGCCAGGAATATGTGTACAACTTTGTCTTTTGGCTTTTCTGAGACTATTTCCCAAAAACTTTCACAGGGAGAGATGTGAACAAGCATTTCCAACCACTCTGTATATATGTGTTTTATGAGAGAATTAGGACCAAGTTGGAAAAATATTTTCTAACCCAAGGGTAGAGGAGATAACTTTAACTCTCTCACCAACTTTGGTTTCAATGTCAAAGTGAAATGAAATGAACACTTGATTTGTGGTGTTGGATTTGGGTAGATTAAACATACGGCCCTAGAAGCTTAGACTTTTTGCTCCTTAGCCTGCTTCAACCTCACAATATTTGAAAGATGTTAGACTATGCATCTGTGAGAATAATCCTATATCTTCCGTATCCAAATATATTTAAATAAATATTAACCACATTGTTTTGCCAAGTCGTTTGGACAATAAAATGAGGAATTTGAAGAGTATTACTTCTGAGCTCCTTGCCAGTTACATTGTTTTTCCTCAAGCCTTGCGCAGTGTGGAGCTATCATTCAGGGTAGATACCTGAATGTCTTACTTAAACTCTGTTCTGCCCCACTCCTTTTTTTTTAGTGGAAAGAATATGGGCATCAGACAGATGTGACTTGGCGTTCTGCCTCTGCCATTTACTAGCTTTGTGACACCTTTGAAGATGATGTGGCTTTCTACACCTGCATAAACTCAACACTCTGGTTTTCACTGATTGCTTCACGGCCAGACATCAGACCCAGGTTGGATCCCTGATTCAATTGTGTGATTGAGAGACTCTAGTTAAAAGATAGAAGAATCAGGGCCAGAGTGTATTCAGAAAGAGAAAGAGAAAAAGAGAGAAGCAATGAGGAGAAACAGCCCCTGATGTCCAGTTGCTCAAGATATACCACCCACTTCTTGTCCTTTGATGTTTCTGTGACTGTCTGTTATATTATACTATAAAATTCATTAACACCAGCCTGACTGCAGTTCTGTTCTTGAAGCCAACATCTCTGACTTAAAAAGCACATTCAGAGATCTATAACTTTTGAGCTTCTTTTACCTCATCTATAAAATGAGACTAATAATAATAGTACCTTCCTTGTACGATTGCACTGAGGATTTTATGCAATAATATATGGAAAACTCTGAGTTCTGAAAACATAGTAGGTGCTCAATAAATTATGACCATTAACTTCCTGCAAATTTATGCTTCATAAATAAACCACGAATATATTAGGAATTCAAATTATTTCTGATACCCTACCATGTCTGTCCATCACTCTGTAGACACGCCAATCCAATGAGTCTTTCAAATTGGTTGCAACAAGTAAACTCCTTGATACTATCCAGACTAAGTAGCTAGACTTCTTTCCTTTACACTGCTCTCCACAAAGTGGGTGAGCAGAGTGATGGCAATTTTCTAGAAGTGATGCCTACTCAATCACCATAAGACCACAATGAGGAAATGAAAAACCTTTCTCACCTCTCTGCTAGGTGGAGTAGTGCACGCCTAGTAGGGCTCTCTACACCTGCATAATTGGTGTAGTTAGAAACAGACAATAATGTTGTTCCCTTAACAATTCTAGAAAAATATAGTTTATGTATATATGTTGACAGACTACATCCAATTGAATAGTTAAATGCATTGTAGTCCTCAAGCCTTGGTAGAAGACTTGAGATTTATTTTTAAAAAATCAAACTCGTATTCACTTATATTCATGGCATTAAACAAAGAACAATGGAGTGCCCAAGTGAGTTTTTTAGTCTGTTTGCCAAAGTGATCACTTTTGAGTTTCTAAACATCTTCTCTCTACAAAGCCTTCTTCCTCTAAGTTCTTTGATCAGAATGCCCTCTCCCTGACACAGTACTACCCAGATAGGCTGACATGCTTACCTGTGTGCCTTTTTCCTCCCTAGATTGAGAGCTTCCATTTATGGATAATAATTGTAGCTAATATTGGTTGAAGATTCTCCTGTCTGTCATAGATGCTTTACATGGATTATTTCATTAATTCACTAAACAATCTTTTAAAGAAGTGCTACTGTGTCCAGAATTAGTTCCCTCTGGTGGGTTCCTGGTCTCACTGACTTCAAGAATGAAGCCGTGGACCCTCGCAGTGAGTGTTACAGTTCTTAAAGATGGTGTGTCCGGAGTTTTTTCCTTCAGATGTTCAGATGTGTCCGGAGTTTCTTCCTTCTGGTGGGTTTGTGGTCTTGCTGACTTCAGGAGTGAAGCTGCAGACCTTCGAAGTGAGTGTTACAGCTCTTAAAGGTGGCACGTCCAGAGGTGTTCGTTCCTCTTGGTGGGTTCATGGTCTCACTGACTTCAGGAGTGAATCCACAGACCTTCACAATGAGTGTTACAGCTATTAGAGTTGGCGCCTCCGGAGTTGCTTGTTCCTCCTGGTGGGTTTGTGGTCTTGCTGGCTTCAGGAGTGAAGCTGCAGAACTTTGCGGTGAGTGTTACAGCTCATAAAGGTAGTGTGGACTCAAAGAGTGAGCAGCAGCAAGATTTATTGCAAAGAGCAAAAGAAGAAAGTTTCCATGGCATGGAAGTGGACCCGAGTGTGTTGCTGCTGCTGTCTTGGGTGGCCAGCTTTTATTCCCTTATATGACCCCACCCATATCCTTCTGATTGGTCCTTTTTACAGAAAGCTGTAAATTTTACAGGACCATCCTGCTGATTGGTCCATTTTTACAGAGAGCTGATTGGTGCATTTACAAACCTTTAGCTAGACACAGAGCGCTAATTGATGCATTTTTACAGAGTGCTGACTGGTGTGTTTACAAACCTTTACCTAGACACAGAGCATTGATTGGTGCATTTTTACAGCGTGCTGATTGGTGCATTTACAAACCTTTAGCTAGACACAGAGCACTGATTTGTGTGTTTACAATCCTTTAGCTAGACAGAAAAGTTCTCCAAGTCCCCACCTGACCCAGAAGCCCAGCTGGCTTCACCTCTCAATCCACCCTCTAAACATGACACCCCACTGCTGTTGGGAATTGGGCGATGACTGCTCTAGCTACTTCCTGCTGGATAGGGGCAAAGAAGGGGCCCTGCAGTTGTAGTGTCCTCCAGAGGGGAAATCTTTAGGCCAGTGAAAGGGCCAGGGGGTCAGTCCAGGGGTCCTCGGTAGAAGTTGTTAGTCGAGCTCATTTGGGGTTCCATTTGTAAGACCATCTGTAGCTTGATGGCCCCGATTCTAGAGGAAACAAATTTGACAAGGAGGTTAAAAATACAGGGCCTGAAGGCGAGTAATAGCAAGATGGCAGCCACGGGACCAAGAAAAGGGAGAAGCCATGTTGCCCAACTCCAGAGGATGGTATAAGAGTTTGAAAGGCATTGTCTGATTTCAGAAGCCTTTTCCTGTAAATGCTGGGAGGCATCTCATACTATCCCTGATTGGTTAGTGTAAAAACAACACTCTTCCCCTAAGAAGGTGCAGAGTCCTCCTTTCTCAGCAGTGATGAGGTCTAGGCCTTGGAGTGTCACTGCTGTCAAAGAGTCTATTTGGGATTGTAGAGTAAGGATAGATTTCATTGTTTCTTGTAAACTGTCTGAGAGATCCTTTGAGAGTGTGTGGTAGTAGGATAATACATGTTACACGGTTAACTTTTAGCAAAATTTACTTTTGTTGAAAAACTTGTAAGTTTGGGATTTCAATTATTCTTTGCTATTAATAAGACCTCGTTCAGTCCATATTAACTTAGAGTTGGTATAGACGGCTCCTTCCTGATACTGTAAGTACTTTAAGGTTTGGCTGAGCACAAACAACTCGCACGTTTGAACAGACCAATTATTAGGCAATTTTCCTAACTCTGCTTCTACAAGAGTTTCCTTATTACTTACTGAATACCCATTGTGTCTTTTTCCCTTAATCACCCGGGAGGAACAATCTATCATCCTGTTCAGAGTTCCTCCTACATCTGGTAGGACCTTTGTATGGTAATCAATTAAGATTTAGATCCCCTGTTAGGAAACCTGTTGGTTTAAAGATTTTTGATAGGAAGGCTACAGGTTGTCAGTGGCTTCAGTTCTGTTGGGCTATGCTCTTGTTTACACTGACAACAAGGCAGTATTGGAGTGTTATAGGGTTACAGAGAAGACCTTCAATTATCAATTACGGGTTTTAAATTTACCTTACCTTTTAAAGGAATAGCGTACACTGTTTTTTCCTTACTACTTCTATCTCTCTTTCTCTTTGACTTCTTCTTTGTCTCTCTCTTTCTGACTCCCTTTTTGTCTGTCTCTCCCTCTCTCTCTTTGACTTTGTCTCTTTCTTTCTCTCTGACTCCCTCTTTGTCTCTCTCTTCCTCTCTCTGTCTCTCTTTCTCTCTTTTTGACTCCCTTTTTGTCTCTGTCTCTTCCTCTCTCTCTTTGACTTTCTGTCTATTGAGAGGTGAAGCCGGCTAGCCTTCTGGATCAGGTAGGGACTTGGAGAACTTTTCTGTCTAGCTAAAGGATTGTGAACACACCAATCAGTGCTCTGTGTCTAGCTAAAGGTTTGTAAATGCACCAATCAGCACTCTGTAAAAATGCACCAATCAGTGCTCTGTGTCTACCTAAAGTTTTGTAAACATGCCAATCAGCACTCTGTAAAAACAGACCAATCAGCACTCTGTAAAATGGACCAATCAGTGCTCTGTAAAATGGACCAATCAGCAGGACATGGGCGGAGCCAAATAAGGGAATAAAAGCTGGCCACCCAAGAGAGCAGCAGCAACCCGCTTTGGTCCCCTTCCATGCCATGGAAGCTTTCTTCTTTTGCTCTTTGCAATAAATCTTGCTGCTGCTCACTCTTTGGGTCCACACTACCTTTATGAGCTGTAACATTCACCGTGAAGTTCTGCAGCTTCACTCCTGAAGCCAGCAAGACCACAAAGCCACCAGGAGGAACAAACAACTCTGGACATGCCATCTTTAAGAGCTGTAACACTCATTGTGAAGGTCTGCGGATTCACTGCTGAAGTCAGCAAGACCACGGACCCACTGGGAGGAATGAACAACTCTGGACATGTCACCTTTAAGAGCTGTAACACTCACTGCGAAGGTCTGCAGCTTCTGGGCACAATACTATTCATTCTCACCTTAAAGACGAGGAAACTAAGGCAAAGAACAGTCAACTAATAAGTCCAAGTATACAGAGCTGCTAAGGAATAGTCTGCCTGATCCCAAAGGCTATGTCATAACCACTTCCCTATACTGCCTCTCAGCAGAGGTAAAAGTCAAGTTTTATTCATCACTGCCACCCCACCAGCCCCAGCTTAGTGCCTGACACAGGGAGATGCTCAATCAATGCTGATTGTTATTGAGTGGAGTAGAAATGCAAGGCACAGTGAGCCCCTTTGCTGTGACTGATGGGGTGTCTGATTTTCTGCTATAAAGAGAAGGAGAGTGCTGTATCAAACACACTCCTCTGGCTCCTATCTCTCTCTGTTTCACTTTGTTTATCCCATTTCCCTACTCCTCCTCCTTCATAACTACACCATGTGGATCCAAAATTGCAGCTTAGTGCAGACAAAGGGAAAACGGAACTCTGAATCACCCCAAAGGGAAAACTGAACTCTGAATTACCCCTGTGGGTTTGAGAGAAGAGAAGCAGGAACTTGAGACAGGAGGAAGAGAGAAAGTAATTAAAATTTATCGTTTTAACTTAATATTTAACTGAATGATAGCAAAATCTTATCTGAAATTGGAAAAGTCAAGGTTTTGAGTGCTAGTTCCCCTGCCGATTTTTTTATGATTTGATAGTCTGAGAAGAATATGATGGGTGTGGCTTGAAAACCTAGATCACGTGTGTAGTTGGAATTGGGTGTTATATGAGCAAACAAAATAAATACCTGTGCAATATACCTGCTTTATGCACTCAAGCAGAGAAGAAAACCACAAGTACTCACCAGTCTCCTGGTCTGCAGAGAAGACAGAATCAATATGAGCACAGCAGGAAAAGTAAGCAAAAAATATATTACTGTTGGTAATATATTCTCTTCAATACTGAACTATAGTGGAAATAAGCTATCCCTAAATACCTTCAAAAAGAATATATAGAATCTGTATCTATTAAGTCTTTATTTCCTACATTAAATAAATTTGCAGTAAAGTGATAGTTTATTCCAAGCTAATCATGACTTATTTGTAAATCTAAAGTTATAAAAGTCTTTAATCAGAAGCTATCTTTATATTAAGAAATCATAACTTAAATGTTATTTGTATTCATATTTTTTGTGAACACAAGAAAGTTAAGTCTGACAAAACTTTTATGAGAGGAATTTGATTGAGAAGATTTTGAAATCTACTTTTAACCTTACTATAAAATATCTTACAAAATACTCATTGATCTCACAGCATTAGAATCATCAAGGTTAAGCAAGACATCACATGCAAATTCCGTTTAAAGGGAGCCCATTATGACACAATTCAGGCAATTTCCACAGAAATCTTATGGAACAGTGTCTCCCCTATATAAAAGTCAATATGATCTTACAGAAAAATAATAATGCAATTTGAATCACTTATTAGCACTCAGAGCACAAATATTTGTTTTTTTCTTCTATAAATTTATACTTATTTTTTCAATGTGTTTACAGGTGCACAGAAATGCATGTAGTCATTCAATATAATCAATTGATATTATTAATTGCCTAATTTTAAAAAAAACCTGTGCAACTATTTCCAGCCATTTGTTGTGCTAGGAGTGTATCACACAATAAAATATCTCACTATGATAATTCAGTTTAAAGGTTCTGAGGCTTATCTCTATGCTGTGGTGCAACAAAACAGGCTCATATCAATAAGACTGGTTGGAAATCACACGAGCGGCCCATTGGTACTGTTCTTACACCACTTCACTTTACTTTCATTCATTGTTGATTAATATTTACATTCCTCATAGAAAATAATTAGAAAAAAGAAAATTTAAATTTACCATTTACTAAACTCGACTTAAAAGAAATAATGAGTTCATAGAGCAAAAGTATAAGCCAATCATATTAATGAAAATAATAACTGATGAAATAGATAATTAATCCTCCCCTCTTGAGTGCAACATCAGTAACTTAGCTTTTTGACAGCATTTCATTTATGTTTCCCCGTCCTGCATTTTATTTTCCTCAATCCTAAATTGTGACAATACTAATGTCTATTTCAAAAGGTAGTTGTGAGAATTCAATAAATTAATAGTGAAAAGCACTTAGAATAGTACCTGGTAAATAAAAATAAGTCAATAAATATTAGCCACTATTATGGTTGTTGCCATTTAACTTTTTGATATTTACTACCACGGAGTACTGAAAACGTGAGGCTACATTAATTTTTTCGTTTGTTTTTTTGGAGACGGAGTATCTTTCTATTGCCCAGGCTGGAGTGCAATGGTGATCTTGGCTCACTGCAACCTCTGCCTCCCGGGTTCAAGTGATTCTCCTGCCTCAGCCTCCCAAGTAGCTGAGATTACAGGCGCATGCCACCATACTTGGCTAATTAGCATTTTTAATAGAGACAGGGTTTCACCATGTTGGTCAGGCTGGTCTCCAACTCCTGACTTCAGGTGATCCGCCCACCTCGGCCTCCCAAAGCGCTGGGATTAAAGGGCTAGGCAACCGCGCCTGGCCTGATCTTTATTCTCTGGACAGCCAGCTTTGAGACTTCAGAAAAATTATTCAATCACTGAGTCAGTTGATCCTCAATTATTTCAGATGTAGTAAGACCAATAATTCAATAGTACTGTCCTGGTAGCATCCTTTTTAGGTTTAAAAGTAATACATGTTGTTTACAACAGCACAACTTGCAATTGCAAAAATATGGAAACATCCTAAATGCCCATCAACCAACGAGTGGATAAAGAGAATGTGGGATATGTACACCATGAGATACTACTCAGCCATAAAATGGAACAAAATAATGGCCTTTGCAGCCACTTGGATGAAGCCGGAGGCCATTATTTTAAGTGAAGTAACTCAGGAATGGAAAACCAAATACCATATGGTCTCACTTATAAGTGGGAGCTAAGCTATGAGGATACAAAGGCATAAGAATGATATAGTGGACTTTGATTAGGGATAAAAGACTACACATTAGGTACAGTGTACACTGCTCGGGTGACAGGTGCAGCAAATCTCAGAAATTACCACTAAAGGACTTATCCATGTAATCAAAAACCACCTGCACCCCAAAAACTGTAGAAATTAAAAATAAACAAATTTTAAAAATAAAAATAATGGCCGGGCGCGGTGGCTCACGCTTGTAATCCCAGCACTTTGGGAGGCTGAGGCGGGTGGATCACGAGGTCAGGAGATCGAGACCACGGTGAAACCCCGTCTCTACCAAAAATACAAAAAATTAGCCGGGCGTGGTGGCGGGCGCCTGTAGTCCCAGCTACTCGGAGAGGCTGAGGCAGGAGAATGGCGTGAACCCGGGAGGAGGAGCTTGCAGTGAGCCGAGATCGCGCCACTGCACTCCAGCCTGGGCGACAGAGCAAGACTCCGTCTCAAAAAAAAAAAAAATAATGCATGTAACTCACTCAGCACAAGCCACAATGCACCTGTCACATCATAGGCACCTGACAATCAGAAACTCCTACTATTAGAACTTTATTTCCAAGTATTCTGATATTTATTTTGGCATGGACCACATTGAAAATCCTGCAAAGTTGAAGGATTTGACAAATGAATAATGAAAATTAATTGGCAGAAGATGAAATTTCAATTGAATTTTTATTATATTTGCAATTGTGTTGATTCTCTATAGAAAGAGCTCTGTGAATTGTACACGCTTTACCACAATAAAGATGGGTTTTACAGTACACTGCCAAGCACTGGAAATATGTGATCAGCTTTTATTTTTAAGGACATCTGTGGATAAGCTTGCTAGCTAGAAACTCAAATACACAGTTTCTCCAGTTTTTAAATACATGCGTGTGGTCTGAATGCACACACACACACACACACAAACACACATACACAACGCCAACTCTAACGTCTGTAATTTTGGGCTCAAATCTAAGCTGGAAGGAGTCTCTGCACATAAATTAGATGACAAAACACGCTGCCAAAGCTAAGTTTCAAATGGGTGTTTGAGACAATTTTCTCTCTTCCACAGAAGTGGAGAGAGAAAATTAAAAGAGGACAATAGGCAAATAGAGAAAGAGACATCATCCTACGCAGGAAGGTAAATGTATAACTGTTTTTACGGAGTCAGATCCTTTTGGCCTAAGCAGAAAATTGAGCAAGAAAGCAGTGTATTTTGGACAGGCACTGACTCTGTCAGCAAAGTAAAGGTGACTTAGAACATGTACCAGCCAATTGTTGTGGGTAAACAGGTGTCTTCAGGACAGCGTTAGAAAATATCAGGATTAAACATCTTTGGAGAAAAAAAAAGCAAAAAGAATAGCCTAAATGAATATATTCCATTTTATCTAAGTGCCTTATTGTACTTAACTCTGTTTATCTTTCATTATGTTATTGCTTTTTTAAAAGATACTCTTATTCTCTTTATAAACCAGAGGACTTCATTTCTATGCAACACCTGTTAGGTGCCAGACATGAGACTCAATGTTGCATGTACAAAGATGAAAAGACACAATTTCTGACTGCAAGAGTGGGAAAACACTGGTACCATCTCTCTGTTTGATGTTCTAGGTAATCAAATGCAAAGCAGCTGTGCTATGGGAGGTAAAGAAACCCTTTTCCATTGAGGAGGTAGAGGTTGCACCTCCTAAGGCTCATGAAGTTCGCATTAAGGTGAAATACTTTTTCCATTTGTATTTAATTTTAAGTTTAAAAAATTCTGAAAATATTAAAAATAGAAACATCCAAAATCCACTAGAGGTATTTTTTATATAATTATCCAGAAAATAAAATTACATTTGTTGTCAAGGAAAGTATAAATATAAATTGTTAAATTTTTTTAAAGTGGGCAACAGTACATGACATATAACTCCAGTGAAATACAAAAGAATTTATAGGTTTGTACAGAAAAAAATGTAAAGGGATATATATATTAAGACTTCACAATCAATTTGCATTAGATATTTTCTTGGTGTTAATTTGCAATTTCTACTTCTTTTTCTTTTAACTATGCATTCTTCTATATTATACAAGACAAATATTTTAGGATCAATTATTTCACAGATTATTCTAAATTGTTAAATTCAAGAGAGAAAGACAGAGGAAGGTTTTAGACAGGATAACCTTGGAGATAAACTGAATCTTTCATATTTGGGAATAGTAGGGATTATCAGCAAAACCCTTGAAAATATTTTAGAATAACAATTTTAGAAAATTGGGTTTGTTAAGTCCATCTGACAGTCATAATCTTTTCTGAATCTAAACATCTTCTCTTTATTCTGTAGATGGTGGCCGTAGGAATCTGTCGTTCAGATGACCACGTGGTTAGTGGTAGCCTGGTGACCCCCCTTCCTGTGATTTTAGGCCACGAGGCAGCCGGCATCGTGGAGAGTATTGGAGAAGGGGTGACTACAGTCAAACCAGGTACAGGATTCACACTCAGGGACATTCCTTGGTTCACCATCACAAGGTTAGTCAGCCTGGATGAGGAAACCGAGGCAATGAAAGACGAAAGGGCTTGCACAAGGTCACAGGGCAGCTGGGACTTCAGGGGTTTCCTCCTTCCCTCTCTGCTTGCCTGACTCAAGCATGTATGACTTCAGGCACACATGCGTGTATTCTACCCTTCAACCATTATGTACTATCTACTAGATGCCAGGCACTAGGTTAGAGCCTGGAGATATATGAGGATCAAAAGGGACACAGTGCCTACTAGTGTAGAATTCATAATCTAGTAACTTCCATGTTAGTGTTAGCTGAACACTGTCTTCTGTAAGGGCCCAAAAAACTATAAATGGGAGGGGAGAAAAAAACATAAGTATGGACACTGTTCTGTGCTGAGTTCACAAAATGGAGGCTACACGGCTATGGCTGAATAAACATGACCTTTCCTTAGGTGACCTATGCAGCTCTTTCACCAATTTCCTCTTCCAACATGGTCTCTCTTCCTGAGCATGGAATCAATGAAACAGACTAGGTGAAAGGAAATGAAAGAAACATAGCAGGAGCCGTCCATCATCAACAATGTCTGCCTTATTACCTTCAGCCATGCTTAAATGTGACTGATTATGGATTACTAATTATTTTATCTTCAATATTTATTTTACCTAATCTTATTATGTATTAATAGAAATATTTCTATATTAATTAAGGATGAATAACTAGGACATTTCCATACCATCGTTTCCATATAAACTTTACCTATAAAATGTTATGCACCAATCATTTTTCTTGGTCTTGTGAAATAGACAGCATAGGTGATTAAAAATAAAATTTGTTTTTAACTCTGAAGAATCACTTTAGCCAGTGGATTTGACCTGTCCACTTACCAAGTACTAACTTAGACTGTGAAAAGAAAATAATAAAATAAACTGTCCAATTTGAGTTTTAGCTCTATTTCCTTTACTCAGAAAAAAATTAATAACAAAATGACTGCCGTATTTCTCACCCCTCCTCCCTCCACCATAACAGTAAAAATAGATAATTCACAAATTACCAGCTAAAAACACTTGAAAGTCAATTCTTATCCTAAAAAAAAGTGTCTAACTTATTGTGGAGGGTAGAAATTTTCAGATGAATTTCTGTAATTCTTCTTTGTCCTATTTTTGTTAGTTTTCCTCAAAAAAGAACTAAGATCTTTTTGAAAACACTCATTTTATAATAAAGATAAACCTAGTCTCTTTGAAAAGCCAAGACCTATGTTAAAAATCTCATTTTTGTTGTAAATCAAATTCTTACAAAATACCAGATCTTCCCAACATCTACTGGGACTAAAATAGGCTACTTTCAACTAAAATTTATATTTATACTTACAGCAAAAATATTTAATTAAGATTTAATTAGACAAGGACTACATAAATTATATCTGCAAAGCCTCCAGGATAAATTAGTGCACTGCATAAAAGTTTATTAATACAGTTGATGGAATTTTTTTAATCCATCTTGTTTCTCACACTTGCATTTTCTCTTTAGGATTCTTCCGGCACTTATAAACCCAAATTAAAAAACAAGGCCTTGGCAGGAAATGACAAATGACATAGTTGTGACTAGACCCTATTTCTTAGAAACTTTTCAGATACATGGTTCTAATCTATACATGTGAGCTTTAAGTTTTTGCTCTATTAATTCCTGCATAGAAATTTAAGAAGAATTTGTTTTATTCCTCTCCAGGTGATAAAGTCATCCCGCTCTTTACTCCTCAGTGTGGAAAATGCAGAGTTTGTAAAAACCCAGAAAGCAACTACTGCTTGAAAAATGAGTAAGTTTCTGATGCTTTCTTTGCACAGACTTTGAGTTTGCACATTAGTTATGCTCCTGTCTCATGCTTGTGTGTCTGTGTATTGCACTGCCCAGTCTAGGCAATCCTCGGGGGACCCTGCAGGATGGCACCAGGAGGTTCACCTGCAGGGGGAAGCCCATCCACCACTTCGTCGGTGTCAGCTCCTTCTCCCAGTACACGGTGGTAGATGAGAATGCAGTGGCCAAAATTGATGCAGCCTCACCCCTGGAGAAAGTCTGCCTCATTGGCTGTGGATTTTCGACTGGTTATGGGTCTGCAGTCAAAGTTGCCAAGGTAGAAATGACAACGGATGATAAAACCGGTTACACGCAGACTGTCAGGAACCAAAAGGGAAGCAATTTCTTGCAAGAATCAGAAATTATTTTTGTAGATTTGAAGTGTCAATTAAGAGTAGAAAAACGGCCCAGAAAGAATTGAGAGCACAGGCTAGAAATTTCACCAATTTATCACAGATAAAAAGTTGTTAAGAAAATGTAAAGATGTCATTTTCAATAATTTTTCTTCTGAATTAGCTGTTTATGGGATCATGAAATTTTAGGTCTGTGAACTAACTCATGTAGTAATTCATTCAACAATTGGAGAGCACCTATACATGCCTCAGGCACCACAGGTTCTGCTAGGCTCTGACAGCAAAAGTAAATGAAATGAAGCGTCTGCCCTTGAGGACCATCTAGTCTGTGGATCCTCTGCTCCCAGAATTAGGATCAACAGTAGAGTCCAAAACCTTACCTGATGCACTTCCAAACCAAGGCTCACCCACTCTGTGGATTCTTAGAAGAAAAGTTATGAAGCTTCAGTGATGCGTAATTCACTCATTATGACATTTCACTGCTAAAACTATCTTCCCTGGTATGAACACACACATATACTTCAGAAGTGGTAAATTTCAAGCAGAAATTCTTTAAAGGCTCCTCATCTGAGTAGGCTGAAAATCTAGTAGTATGCTTCATTTTATGAAACCAAAGTCCAGAGATATAAAGATATTTGCCCAAAATCTCACTTCTGCTCAATATGAGCACTAAGACTAAAATATCTTTTACACATCTCCTGCTGAATCTTAAATCACAATCCATAGTTATTAGCACTTTTAAACCACAGTCACAAACAAGCCTTGTATTTTTCTAAGTAAGGTAAAGGTGGTGTTGTCCCCCATAGTATTGAATAACACTTCGTGAATGAATGAGTGCAAAAGACACCCTTAAGGGAATATAAGAATGAGATTATTTGGAACAGGAGCAGCATGTTACCCAAAACGAAGGCTGACTGTGGGAGACTAGGTTTAATAGATAACCACTAGCCAATTTAAACAATTTAGAGGACATCTTTTCCAAATTTCGGTGACTTTAGCACTTACTCCCTTGTTCAATTGCCTCATCTATTTTAATGGGTAGTCTAAGTGAGCCTACCCAAGAACAGAAGCTGAGGATACTCATAAGAACAGATTTTATTTATTATTAAAATATAGACTAATGTTTCATTGCTGTGTTGTTCACAAGTGTATTTTTTAAAGCAGGGATATACTGGTCACGACTACTGAACATAAATGAACAAAGGAGTTAACTATTGAGAGTTTAAGCGGAATAGTTTTCAGTCTCCTGGAGTAGCCTTTTCCACTTATTTTATTTTCCAAATATTGCCTTGGTGTATGTATGAGATACTGAAGCTGGCTATCAAGGGATTTCAGCAATTGAGAGTCCCTACAAGATTGTAATCACTGCCATCTGGATCTCAAAGATCATCCAGTCCCCTGGTTCCCAGCCTGACCCATTGGAGTCCCTTGTAGACTTAGTTCCACCTGCAGAGATTCTCATTTAATTGGCATGGGCTATGACCTGGACTGTGGGATGTTTTTAAAGCTCCCCAGATGAATCTAATATGCAGCAGTTTCAGAACTACTCAACTAGTTCAACCCCTTGAATTTAAACATGAGGCATTTCAAGCCAAAACAGGTTTCGATAACAGGTTAGACAGAAGAGTCTGAGTAGTTCTTGATAACACACAAGACATGGCACTTTATAAAGCTTAAGCAATTTCTACCAAACTTTATTTAATTCATTTTTGCATTTTCTGAAAACATAGGTCACCCCAGGGTCTACCTGTGCTGTGTTTGGCCTGGGAGGGGTCGGCCTATCTGTTGTTATGGGCTGTAAAGCAGCTGGAGCGGCCAGAATCATCGCGGTGGACATCAACAAGGACAAATTTGCAAAGGCTAAAGAGTTGGGTGCCACTGAATGCATCAACCCTCAAGACTACAAGAAACCTATCCAGGAGGTGCTAAAGGAAATGACTGATGGAGGTGTGGATTTTTCGTTTGAAGTCATTGGTCGGCTTGACACCATGGTATGTTCCATGACATGCCCTGAGATTTCTGCCTCTGCAACCTGGAGGATGCATTTAGGCAGTAGAATATACGTATTATGTATAAAGGATATTTTTAATGATGAATGGAAATTTCCATCCTCTTTTTGTTACCGGGCTTGTTTAATTTATTGTTATGAGAAATCTTCCTTTCGATCAGCTAAGCAAACCTGTCTCAAGTCATATTTCCTCTTGAGAAAAGATAAAGGGCTTGTTTTTCTTAACACAGCCACTACAAATATACTTTATTAATTTTTAGTTTAAAATGCAAACTTAAATATATATAAATAATATAAATCATTTTCTCAAATTAAAAAGTTTTATTTTTCTTTTACATTCTTAACAAAAATATTTTAACAATTTTATGTATGCTCTTAATGAATTCCAAACTTTTTGACATAGTATTCTTCGGTCAAAAGAAATGAGCAATTTTAGACCAACTATTATTTTATTAACAGAAAATATGCCCTAAGGAAGGTGACTGCTTTAATACATTGCTATATTTTATCACAGAAACTGGACAGTGCCTGGCACAAAACTAGTACCCAGTACTACTTGGACTGAATACTTTAAATACAGTCAAAAGATTTTACCACTCTCAAAACTTAAGAGCTACATATCTCATGGCATTGTTTATGAAACACATGAGACAATGCACGTAAAATACTTTGCACAATATAACCCATCATGTGGTTAGTTTCCAATAAATGTCAGCTGCCCCCTTTTTTATTTTATTTTATTTTTTTGAGACAGGGTCTCACTCTGTCACCAGGCTGGAGTGCAGTGATATGATTATAGCTCACTGCAGCCTTAACCTCCTGGGCTTAAGTGAGTCTCCTACCTCAGCCTCCAAAAATGCTGAGTACAGACATGAGCAACCATGCCGAGCCTCAGTTGGCATTATTGATATGAAATACTATTTCCAATCTTGCAGTGCTTATGTCATCTTTGAATTATTACATGATATTAGTTTCAAACAGTTACAAATATCAAAGGCAACGGGAAACATATCTCTAGCTATATTTTACCTACCCAGAATTATCTAGACTCCTACTGAAAAAGTCTCCAGAAACCAAAAAGTTTCCATTGCTGATGTTTTCTAGAAGGTCCAGCAGTGTGGGTAACAGGGAGCAGCACCCTGAGATCAAAGTTCCCAGCAGCCTTGACCTGGGACAAATGCCACAGAGGAATAAAGTGTCAAGAGAATCCAATTTTTTCCAGGGCTATAGCTTTTCTCCTTATGCTCTTTTTCTATATCTTCCTCCATTTTCTCATGTGGAACTGGAGTGTACATTATCTCAAGACACCAAATATCTGACAGCCACATATTCTGAGGATGTCGGTCTCCCAAAGGTCAGAATCCAAAATCAAAGAACTAATCATTATATACCTAGAGGGATCCTAAACCATTTTCTAACTACAGAACATGTTCCAAAAGCTGACTGGAAAATATTTTCTGAACTGTCTTTTGAGGTTCCCAAATAGTCAATGTAGTTTAATGTAAAACCAATATACATTTGGGGAGGTAAAAACAATGTTTAAAACATGTCCACTTGAGAAATGGACATAGGAATCTGTTAATAAGGAAGGCTATCAAGTGGACAAGAGACTAATTTTGGTGATATACTCATTTATCTTGTTCACCATCAACATATCTGATTCAAAGTATTGGGTTCAAAATATCTATGTATTAAATCAATGAAAAATGAACCAACTCACAGATTGCCTAAGAATGATGTACACTTGTACAAGGAACAGGACTTTATTATGTTTGTAATGATGTTTCCCTCTTTATTCCTTTATTAGGAAGAACTAAGGGCACACCAATTTATTCGTCCATGCTTTCGTTCAAAAACCATTTTCTGGGCATTTCCTACATCCACAGCACTATCCTACGCAAAGAAAGGGGGACTGAAGGAGCAAAAGACATGATCTCTTCCCTCTACACACTCACAATCCAGCTAAGCCTATTACATGATATTGTGCATTATGAGTATGAACTATGCCACTCCACGTTAAGGATACTAAATGTTCACTTTATTCCAGATGGCTTCCCTGTTATGTTGTCATGAGGCATGTGGCACAAGTGTCATCGTAGGGGTACCTCCTGATTCCCAAAACCTCTCAGTAAACCCTATGCTGCTACTGACTGGACGCACCTGGAAAGGAGCTATTTTTGGAGGTATGTAGTTAGGCTTCAGAGCCACATTCTCATTAATCTAAGAATTTCTCTCCTTTTATGAGTGACAAGGCAAGTTTTTGAAAGCAATGAAATTAAAAATAAATTAAAATTTCTTTTCTATCTATAGTCTCCAATAATACAGAACTTTTCTTTTCTTTTTTTTTTTTTTTTTTTTTTGGAGATGAAGTATTGCTCTGTCACACAAGGTAGAGTGCAGTGGCGCAATCTTGACTCACTGCAACCTCCACCTTGCATGTTCAAGTGATTCTCCTATCTCAACCTCCAGAGTAGCTGGGATTACAGGCATGCGCCACTACGCCCAGCTAATTTTTTTTGGTAGAGATGAGGTTTCACTATGTTGGCCAAGCTGGTCTCAAACTCCTGACCTCAAATGATCTGCCCACTTCGGCCTCCCAACGTGCTCGTGCTGGGATTACAGGCGTGTGCCATCGTGCCTAGCCCCAAGATAGACTTTTCTGATGTCACTATTAACCAGGACTTTCATCTCCACCTCTTTTTGTACTTGTGACTGCGTAAGGCAAGGAAATTTCTAGTAGGCCATGGAAATACATAACAATAAACCATATCCACACAAAAATCTAGACAACTAATAAATTTGCTCTTAACCTTGGGCATAACATCTGTACTATAATTTCTCTGTGAGAGAGAGAATAACTAAGGACCCTTGTTTATCTGTGATTTTTTTTTAAGTCAAAGCACTGTAAAAGCATATTGAAGTACTCTATCTCTTATTATCCTCAGTTATAGCAGTCTGGAATGCAGCACCTTTTCTAAACTTTCATTTATTTGGAAAATCTTCTCTTCAGTTCTCCTACTTACCCTGGTTGGATCTAACAATATTTTCTTCTTTTCAGGCTTTAAGAGTAAAGAATCTGTCCCCAAACTTGTGGCTGAATTTATGGCTAAGAAGTTTTCACTGGATGCATTAATAACAAACGTTTTACCTTTTGAAAAAATAAATGAAGGATTTGACCTGCTTCGCTCTGGAAAGAGGTAGATTTTAAGTTGTTTTTTTGTTTTGCTTTGTATTCTACAGTAGCGGGTGGAGGGGGGTGGTGTCTAGCAGAGAATGAAAAGGTGGAAGGATGAGAAAAAATTAGAGTGCCTTGGTTTTCCATTGCCAGTTCAATCTTTGCATGGAGCACATGTAAGGTAATACTGTGAGAAGCTAAAAACAGTTGCTTTGCATTTTCTATTCTGCTGAAGCCAAATTATGTTGATTACAGCGTATCTGAATGATCCGAGTCACTCAGCCTTCTTTAAAAGAGAACACTCACTTTGGCCCCCATCCCCCTCCAAAAAAAAGTTTAAACAACCATAATTATAACACGGAATCACTAACACCTCTGCCTGTCATATAAGTAAGTGTGACATCTAATGGTTGTATATTAAAATTATTTTCAGGACATCCTCAGCATATTCATTGTGGGAGTAGGTGGAACTACATTGGGATTGATTTCTAAGTAGATACTACTAGATTTTCCTTTTTCTTTTCTTTTTTTTTTGCAGTTTAGAAAAAACATTTTACAAAGAAAAATTGTTGTAAAAGAGAAGGGTACTAAAACCTATTTTAAATGTTGGTCTTACATTTTCTCTAAGTCTTAGAAAAATAAGCCAATTCTATTTCCTACCTCTAACATTTACACTCACAATCACCTAATATAATGAAGTTTGTCACTTGCATTTATATGAGACACAAATGGAAACAGGCAGTTATATCTAACCTCTGCCTTCTAGCTCCAGAGTCTGGGGTTTTTCTGCTATCCCACACTTGTTTTCATGAGATTTTCAACTTCAAACAGTGTTTCTTTGAAACTCACAAAACTATCATACTAGATATTTTATTCGACAAATATTCTTGAGGAAGGAAAGAAAATAGCACCCACAGAGCACCAGCTGTTCTACTAACTGTCTTACTTGCATTTTCTCATGTGATTCCCAGACAATGCTCAGTGTCAGTCTCAATCTCACTATCTTAGAGAAGAGAAAACTAAGAAGCAGAGAAGGCATGACTTGGTCAAAATCATCAGGTGGTAGGAAGGGGAGCCAGAATTCAAAGGAAGATCTTGTTGTTAGCAAATCTATTCACTTTCTATTAAACCACACCACCCCTCAAGAGTACATATACATACATATATATATATATATATGGAAAACAGTATTGATCAAAGGTTAATTATCATTGTCATTATTATTATCATTGACATCATCATCATAGATTGATAAGATGATGGCAAATAGAGATGACCAAAACCAGAGGACACTATTGAGCAACAAAAGAAGTCATGAAGCATGCCTAAATTCACTTTACAAGAATGTCATATAGTAATATGCATATGTAAATAAAATCTTATCAATAAGCAAAGATTAAAAATTGTGATATCAATATTGGTAAGAGTAAGGTGACTTGGACACTTTCATATACTTTCAATAGTAATTGATACATCCTTTTGGGAAAGCAATTTGGTAATTTGTATCAGAAACCTCCAAAAAAACCTAGATCCTTTGTTCCAGCAATACCATTTCTAGAAGTCTATTCTATAGAAATAATCAACTCAAACATACATATATGTTTACGCATGTTTTCTTATTATCAGTAATATCAATATTTAGAAACATTCAAAAAGTCCAACATTAAGAATATGATTTAGTAAATCCCAACCGTTAGAAATGAAAAAAAGACTTCATTGGCAAATTCTTAAAATGTAATTTTAAACTCATAAAATAAATCATATAAATTGTATTTATAAGATGATCCCAAATTTTCAAAAAGGACAATAGAAAATGTATCTGTGTCTAGAAAAAGTTGATAGAATTCAAGAAAACATTGACCATGATTACTCCGAGGTTGTAAGATTACAGATTTTTTTTTTTACTGGCTTCTTCTGTCCTTTATTCTCTAAATTATGTGCATATATTTTTCTTATATGTATACATACATACACACACCACACACACTATATATATATATAAAATTCTCAGTCGCAACGATCATCTTTTCTTAAAAGTATGCATCAAAAGTAGGTTTATAGAAAGGGCATTAATTCTAGTATAAATGTTACATTTCTAATCTTCACAAGAATGAAGTATCTTAGAATTAATACAAATCAACTTCGTTCTCTACTTCTAAGAATCCTTAAACATCTCTGTATCAAAGGTCTATTAAACCTCCAGCATGGTTCTAACCTTATTAAATTATCAGTTCTTTCAGGCAAGGTATCTATCATCTTATAATTTGTGCAAATTTGTATTTGGGTTTGAATCCCAACACCCTATACTAGATGTGCAACCAGAGCAAGTTACAAATCTTTCTAAGTCTCAGTTTTTATCATCTCTAAATGGAAATAATATGGAAATCCACTCCCTGTTGTCATTGTTTAGGTTGAGATTTAAGTGAAAAAAATGCATGAAGCATGTGACAAATAGCAAAAACTTATTGCATGTTATTACCTATTGTTGTTTTATATTCCGTATTTTACCAGAAACGTGGGCACGAAAAAATGATGTTTTGAAGATGCTAATGTAGAACTGAAGTCTAAACGACAGGCATACTCAGAGGTTTTGAGTGAGCTTAAGATTGAAGAAAACACAAGAGAAAACCAAAAAACATGAACTTCCCTTCACTTGACTTGACCCAAATGCATAGGGATGGGAATGGAGCGGCTGAGAACACAGACAGATTTTCACTAAGTCACCTCAAATGCTCCTTGGACTCTCATATGGAAGCATGTGGGTTGTCTAAATGTTAACACAATGTCTCTTCTTTCCTATTGCAGTATCCGTACCGTCCTGACGTTTTGAAACAATACAGATGCCTTCCCTTGTAGCAGTTTTCAGCCTCCTCTACCCTACATGATCTGGAGCAACAGCTAGGAAATATCATTAATTCTGCTCTTCAGAGATGTTAAAAATAAATTACACGTGGGAGCTTTCCAAAGAAATGGAAATTGATTGGAAATTATTTGTCAAGCAAATGTTTAAAATCCAAATGAGAACTAAATAAAATGTTGAACATCAACTGGGGAATTGAAGCCAATAAACCTTCCTTCTTAACCTTTCGACTTGGGTGCCATCTTTGCCATTGAGGAAAAATATTTCCTGTAATTTCTTGCATTTTTGATATCTTCATAATTTTCAGTCATTGAATCCAGTGGAGGGGACCATTCACTTGTCCTGAATATATACGTGCTGGGCTATTGTGCTTGAAGTCTTCTAACTCTATCTCAATTTTCACTGTCTGCATTTTCCTTTTTTTAATAAAATGTACCAAATCCCTAGGGTAAAAACTACGGTATGGTAAAGAATAGACTCAAATTTATAAGTGAAGAAGATCCAGAAGTTCTAAATCCAGGATTTTAATTAGTAACTCAAATAAAATATCACATATTTTCATACAGTGAAGGGAAGTGTTTTTATTGCTTTTATGCTATTTGTTTACAGTGAAAATATAACTGATTTTTAAAAATAAAAGCAGATTTTGTGCTTCATATGACAAACTTAGGTTCAGACACTAAATGTGAAAACTGAACTATTCCTAGAATCATGTTCAAAAAATCTGTAATTTTTGCTCATGAAAGTGCTTCATTAGCTAAACAGTCTTAGTTTATGATTCCAATTGACTGAAAATGAAGCATAAAGTAATTTAAAGTATTATGGTGGCTTTATATGTAGATATCGGGTGGCAAATGCTGTGAACACAGAGTGTAAAATTGGTAACTAAGAAATGGCAAAAACACCTAAAGCAATGTGTTTTCCAAGTAGACACACACACACAAATGTATATTTGTGCAAAATTGTTTTTAATCTAGAACTTTCCTATTAACTACCATGTCTTACATCAAGTCTATGATCCTAGAATTAGTTTAATACTTTGAATATGTAAAGGCCTGTGGTGGCCATTTGTTAATGCTTTTCCACTCTTAGGGGAAGATTTGCATTTAGAGCTTTATCTCTAAATGTGACATGCAAATATGATTCCTGGTAAAGGAGTTACAGCTGTCTCCAAAAATGCTACTTGTTGCAATACATACAATCTATTTCATATTGTGGAAGACCCTAGACATAAAGTAAAATAGTCTATCATTTACTATGTGACCTTCAGTAAGTCACTCAGTCTCTCTGAGCTTGTTCATCCTTTGTTTTGAAAAAAGTACTCAACCAGCCCATTACAGCTTTACCGAGGCTAAATGTGATGATACTAATGAAAGAGTTTTGCCAGCTGGGAAGGGCCTCCTAAATGTGGAGAACATGTGATTGGTCAAAAATGCTGAAGGAGATACTCAGGGTCAAGGCACTTTTCAGAATCTCCCTAAGATAACATCATGGGACACTACCTGTTGCTGGGTGCTCTGTGGCTTTTACACTGATGCTGATGGTGTGAGATCCAGAAAAAGAAGAAGCAGTTCTACATGCCCACCCCACAACAGGGTCATCAAATCCTGCCAGTGACACAGAGGCTGACATCCAGCTCCCACCCTCCTTCCTCCCAGGCTAGGGGAGCAGGTAGAGTTGGGGGCATTAGGTGGGCACTGCTGGTGTTGTCATAGAGTGGTACAGTCCTCCATGGGGTGACAGTGGCACGTGGGAGCCTTCTGCACCATGCACTGGCTCCTACTTACATTGACAATGGTGGGTCTAAAAAGGCAAGTCAAAATCAAAATATAAAATTGGAACCCCAGAGTGGCTTGTGTCCTGGTGGGCCTAAAGTGGTGCACATGATCTGGGTGACTTCCAGCAAATTTTGACTCTAGAATCAAGGACTTCTATATATGCTGATCACCCCCTCCATAATGTAACTCTGTGAATGTACATAGTTTGCACTCATTTTAGCCAGCAGCAAAAGGCTTTGTCAAAATAAAGAAATTTTCAAACTTTAAAAAGAGAAAAGTTTATGTTGATGGTTTAATTAATAACTATGTGAGGTGCACTGACTTAGCACCTCCAGAAAGGGCACACAAACAAAACTCTGAATTAACTTTTTGCTACTTTATAAATCATACATGCTGCCCTTGGATTAGAAAGTCATCCCAACAGAATTGTTAGAAAATTGCTCAGATGTTGAAGTATAGTGAGAGCAAATCTGTATCTTATAAATACATGCTTAGACACCTGACTGTTCATTTCTGTGACCAAATGTTTATTACACAAATAACCTCTAGTTAGGTGTTTCTTGAAACTGTTACAGTAACTATTTCATTAAAGTACATTAAATGCTATTTGCCTATCAAATATCTAGCAACATTCAGGAAGTGGTCCATTGCCTAAAGAGAGAAAGAAAAATTGGTGGGACAAAAGTAAAAGTGGAGCTGGTACCAAACACTGGTTTGATGAGATGGATGTTTACATATATTAACTTGGTTTGCTCATTTCTTTTACTTAGATCTCAAGGTCCAGATCACGTGCACGGCACTATCGCAATCACCATAGAAACTGCAGGTTGCTTAACACCTTACCAATGAAACTAATAAACAAAGATAACCAGAGAGATAAAAAATCTGGTTTCCATTGTTTCCAGGCTTGCTCTTTGAGGTATTTGACACTTCAGCTAATAACTCCGTAGCTATCAATGAAAGTAGGTCAGAAAGATCAACAGATAATTCTTTTGGAAATATATTTGAAGACTACTACTCACTCAGAAACTAATAATGTACCATGTTTTGGAAGATATTTAATTGCCTTAAGGAGATATAACTATAGTTCTTGAGTTTCTTGTTTGTTTCTTTGGTTTTTCTATTTTTATTTTTTAAAGTTTTATTATAGATTCGGGGGTACATGGGCAGGTTGGTTATATAGGTAAACTCGTGTCATAGTGTGTTTACTTCAAGAATGAAGCCACAGACCCTCCCGGTGAGTGTTACAGTTCTTAAAGGCAGCGTTTGTTCCTTATGATGTTCGGATGTGTTCGGAGTTTCTTCCTTCTGGTGGGTTCATGGTCTCACTGGCTCAGGAGTGAAGCTGCAGACCTTCGCGGTGAGTGTTACAGCTCATAAACGCAGTGTGGACCCAAAGAGTGAGCAGCAGCAAGATGTATTACAAAGAGTGAAACAACAAAGATTACACAGAGCAGAAGGGGACCCCAGCAGGTTGCCACTGCTAGCTTGGGCAGCCTGCTTTTATTCCCTTATCTGGCCCCACCCACATCCTGCTGATTGGTCCATTTTACAGAGAGCTGATTGGTCTGTTTTACAGAGAGCTGATTGGTTTGTTTTGACAGGGTGCTGATTGGTGTGTTTCTAATCCCTGAGCTAGACACAAAAGTTCTCCAGGTCCCCACTAGATTAACTAGACACAGAGCACTGATTGGTGTATTCACAAACCCCGAGCTAGACACAGGGTGCTGATTGGTGCATTTACAAACCTTGAGCTAGACACAGAGTGCTGATTCGTCCATTCACAATCCCTTAGCTAGACATAAAGGTACTCCAAGTCCCCACCAGATCAGCTAGACACAGAGCACTGAATGGTGCATTTACAAACCTTGAGCTAGACACAGGGTGCTGACTGGTGCATTTACAAACCTTGAGCTAGACACAGAGTGCTGATTGGTGTATTCTCAATCCCTTAGCTAGACATAAAGGTTCTCCAAGTCCCCACTAGACTCAGGAGCCCAGCTGGCTTCACCCAGTGGATCCAGCACTGGGGCTGCAGGTGGAACTGCCCGCCAGTCCCACTCCATGAGCCTGCACTCCTCAGCCCTTGGGTGGTCGATGGGACAGGGTGCTGTGGAGCAGGGGTCTGCGCTCATCTGGGTGGCTGGGCAGTGCAGGAGCCCACGGTGGTGGGGAGGCTCAGGCATGGCAGGCTGCAGGTCCTGAGCCCTGCCCCGTGGGGAGGCAACTGAGGCCTGGCAAGAATTCGAGCGCAGTGCTGGCGGGCCAGCACTGCTGGGGGACCCTGTGCACCCTCCGCAGCTGCTGGCCGGGGTGCTAAGCCCCTCACTGCCCGAGGCGGTGGCACCAGCTGGCCACTCCAAGTGCGGGGCCTGTCAAGCCCACGCCCACCTGGAACTCGCGCTGTCCCACAAGCCCCGCTCGCAGCCCCGGTTCCCAACAGTGCCACTGCCTCCACACCTCCCCGTAAGCTGAGGGAGCTGGCTCTGGCCTTGGCCAGACCAGAAAGGGGCTCCTACAGTGCAGCCGTGGGCTGAAGGGCTCCTCAAGCACAGCCAGAGTGGGCGCCGAAGCCGAGGAGGCTCTGAGAGCGAGTGAGGGCTGCAAGAGCTGCCAGCACACTGTCACCTCTCAATAGGGGGTTGTACAGATTATTTTATCACCCAGGTACTAGGTCTAGTATCCAATAGTTCTTTTTTCTGTTCCTCTCCCTCCCATGCTTCACCCTCACGGAGGGTCCAGTGTCCATTGTTCCCCTCTTTGTGTCCGTATGTTCTCATCATTTAGTTCCCATCTCATACCAGTCAGAATGGCTAGGTCTGACAAGGTTGCAAAGAAAAGGATGTACTTATACACTGTTAGTGGGAGTTTAAATTAGTTCAACCATTGTGGAAAGCAATGTGGCAATTCCTCGAAGAGCTAAAAACGGAACTACCATTTGACCCAGCAATTTCATTACTGGGTATAAACCTAGAGAAATATAAATTGTTCTGCTGTAAAGACACATGCATGCATATGTTTATTGCAGCACTATTCACAATAGCAAAGACATGGAATCAACATAAATGCCCATCAATGGCCAATTGGATAAAGAAAATGTGGTACATATACACCATGAAATACTATGCAGCCATTAAAAAAAAGAAAGAGATCATGTCCTTTACAGGAACATGGATGAAGCTGGAGGCCATTATCCTTAGCAAGCTAACAAAGGAACAGAAAACCAAATACCACATGTATTCACTTATAAGTGGAAGTTAAATTATAGCTACAGTATTGAAACATTTTTAGGTTATTGTAAATTTAAACAATAAACATCACTTAGATGATACCATGTTTTAGGGTAGGTGGGAGAAAAGAGCTGAGGAATAACTTCAAGACTAAATATTTATTTTGAACCGTAATTAAAGTCTCGGGAAATTGGAAGCAAAACAAAAGCCAGAATAAATTATTTCATTAATGGAAGGAAATTCTAAGGCTTTTGATTTAATCTTTCCAAAATCTTCAAACTGTAATGAATAGCAGAAAGAATTTTGAGCAGTCAAATACCATTTATTTTACATTTGGTATCTTCTCCTTCTTCAGGGACATTTAAAGACAGAGGACGTTCAAAATGTGCTAGTTAACGTCTGAGAGTAAAAGAGGTTTGTGGTTCTCTGAGCTGTCTGCTCTCCATCTCTCACAATAGTTCTGAGCAAAAGGAAGAGTGAAGCAGGGCAGGGCTAAGTATTAGATCCAAAATGAATACCTAAAAGAGAAAATGGCAATGTTTAACCTGAAAATTCCATTCTATTGATTGTTACCTAATGCAAATATTTATGCCTATATTTAAAGAATAAGGAGGAGTTTGACAGAAGCAAAACTAGAGGAAGGCATCCAAGACCAAGGGTTCAGCAGGAAACAGCAGAGCATGTTAGGGAATTACAAGAACTTAGAATTAATGGCCTGTAAACTTCACAATGGGAAAGGTCTATGGCCAAGTAACAATCATTCCTGGATTCCTTACAAGAAGTTTAGATTTTACCCTCTACGAACAAGAACACTGTTAAAATTTTTCAGAGAAGATTGATGATATGATAAGATTGGCATATTAAACTCATTCTTTTGGCCTTGAGGAGTGTGTATTAGAGGTGAGGAGAACAGAGAGAATGAGGAGGTTTTAGCTATGAACAACAAGACGAATGGATTCTGTTTCAAGTAGTGAGAAAGGAAAAGCAGAGAACCAGATAAATGAGACATTCTTAGAATGGATCAGTGACATGTCATCAAGATCAAGAGAGTGTGGGACACAAGGAAGAGGAAGAAAGCTAATTCCAAAGTGTCAGCCTAACAACTTGATGTGGTTGTCCAAAGGTTGTCCAAATTTACCAACTTAGGATCTAAAGACAGTATCAGGTATTTGTGGGGAAGCTTGTTGTCTTACTCCATTTTCTGCTGCTACAACAGAATACCTGAGACTGAGTGATTTATAATGAACAGAGAAATGTATTGGCTCACAGTTCTGAAGGCTGGGAAGTTCAATATCAAGGTGCCAACATCTGTTAAAGGCCTTCTTGCTAGATCATCACATGGTAGAAGGTGAGAGAGTGAGACAGAGCAAGAAAAGGCTAAATCTACCTTTTTGTAATGTAGTTAACCTCACTCATAATGGCAGAGCCTTATGCCCTACTTTGTACATATGTATGTATGTATTATGTATTATGAGACAGTGTCTCACTCTGTCACCCAGGCTGGAGTGTATTGCATGACCTCGGCTCATTGCAACCTTTGCCTCTCAGGTTCAACTGATTCTCCTACCTCAGCCTCCTGAGTAGCTGTGATTACAGGATTCCATCATCACACCCGGCTAATTTTTGTATTTTTTGTTAGAGACAGAGTTTCACTATGTTGCCCAGGCTGGTCTCAAACTCCTGACTTCAAGTGATTTGCCCACCTCAGCCTCCCAAAGTCCTGGGATTACAGGCGTGAGCCACTGGGCCTGGCCAGCCTACTTCCTTCTTTAGGAGTGACACCTCTTAATACTGTTACAATGGCAAGTAAATTTCAAATTGAGATTTGAAGGATACAAATATTCAAACCATCACAATGGTAAAGTTTGGGAAATGGACTTGATGAGTTTGAAGGCCCTCTAGGATTTTCAAATGCAGTTGTTTATGCAAAGTCTACCTCCCGTTCAGAATGGGAGGTGCATGCCTGTAATCCCAGCACTTTGGGAGGCCGAGGCAGGTGGATCACAAGGTCAAGAGATGAAGACCATCCAGGCCAACATGGTGAAACCACACCTCTACTAAAAAAATACAAAAATTAGCTGGGTGTGATGGCACACGCCTATAGCCCCAGCTACTCGGAAGGCTGAGGCAGAAGAATCACTTGAAACCAGGAGGCAGAGGTTACAGGGAGCCGAGACTGTGCCACTGCACTCTGGCCTGGTGACAGAGCAAGACTCCTTCTCAAAAAAATAAAAATAAATAATAAAAGAAAAAGAAAACAAAATAATAGGAGGTACAGTTGTTGTAGGACCAACTCTTAGTCATTTTTGTGGGGCAAGAATCTCTGACCTCAATTAATAATGGAGTCCTTACAGTCTCTTTGTTACTTTTTCATAGCTACAAAAATTGTTGGCTAAACCCTCCACTTAAAACTCCTAATGTGAATATCAGAAGCAGAAATAAAAGCAATTTTATCATTTAGCCAGTATATAGGACTTTTAAAATTATGTTACACTACGTTTCAATTCTTACAGCATAATTTTTCATAAATTATGCTAAATCTTATCTCTATTCTATTTTTTTCTATTTGAAGCTGAATTTTTTATTTTTAAACACTTTTAGTAAGTTACATTATCTCGTCAGTTTCTCCCATGCCTTCCTACAAGTGAAAATCTTATCTCAACTGACACTGCCATCTCTACTTACCAGTCTTTTTTATATCATGAAAAAGGTTGTCCAAATTCTCTCTTCTTTCTGAAGGCTTTCCTGGAAGAGATCCCTTTCTAAACATCTCCCTTTATTACACATAAAAGTTTACTATAAATTTTTTGAAAACATACTTGAAAAAATAACCAGAGTTGAAGGTGGTTAATTATATAAAACATTTATTCACATGTGTATTAGTTTTCTATTTCTGAGTAACAAATTACCACATAATTATTGGCTTGAATGAACACCATTTATTATCTCATGGTTTCTGCAAGTCAAAAATCTGGAAACAGCTGAACTAGTTGCTCCAACTGCGGTCTCAATGGTATAGGCTGGCCTGTGTTTCTTTTTGGAGCTTGAGGCCCTCTTTCTGGCTCACATTGCTGTTCCCAGAATTCAGTTCCTAGTGGCTGTGGGACTGAGGCTTCCAGTTTCTTGCTGGCTGTTGACCAGGGAGCAATCTCAGCATGGTTCCCTCTACACACCCTCTCATACTCCCAAACTCCTGACTCCAAAACCCCTCAAGTCTAACACAACAGAGTCTCCTATAATGTCAGATGATCACACACATGACTATTCCATGAGCACTTGCTCTGTAACACAACCTAATTCAGGGAGTGGCTGTCCCATCATATTCAAAGGTTCCATCCCCATGTAAGCATAAGGGATCATACAAGGTATGTATACCAGGGAGCTGGAATCTTGGGAGTCAGCTTAGAATTCCATCTATCATCATGTTCAATAAGCTTGGGCTGCTATACTAAACATAACAGACTGGGTGGCTTAAACAACAAACATTTATTTCTCACAGTTATGGAGGCTGGGGAGTACAAGACCAAGGGGCCAACAGAACTGGTGCCTGGTAAGGCAACTTCCTGGACTGTAGACAGACACCTTCCCTTTGTATCCTCACATGACTGAATGAATGATCACCTTGTGTCTCTTCTTTTAATGTCACTAACCCCATTCAAGAGATTAAAATAATCTCCCAAAAGCCCCACCTCCAGATACGATCACACTGGGGATTACCTTCAACATGTGAATTTTGGTGGAACACGAACCTTCAGTCCATAGCACACAACATGACAATAGAATTCATGAGGATGCTCTCGATGTCAAGTTCCTATAAATTATTAAAGAATATGGCTGACATTCTTTAAAAAGTTATTAAAGAAATTTGATTGTCCTGCTTCTATTTAAGACTTTCAAGAATATTATGTAAAGGAATTTTTACTATAAGGCAGATAGTTTACATAGTTAAGGGGTTGTATTTATATATAAATATGTATTCCAGCATAGAAATTATTGGCTAGGTCTGTAATCAAGTATTCCACAGAAATGACTTCATAAGTGCTGAAACAGGATGACAGACACAAGGCTGAAGAGGATGGGGAGAAAATGTGTATGGTTGTGAGAATATATTGCTTTGATTCTTTGACTTCTCATGATATATAAAAACAAAGTGGGAAGTTGACTTCAATAATTTCATAAAAGTATTTCAAATCAAATTCTAAGCATGGATAAAATTTTCAAATTTTGGTATAAACAAACTATGAAAGAAAATAATAGACAAGGAAAAATATTTTCAACATATATGATTGACAAAAAAAATGGTATCTCTAGTATCCAAGTGCTTTTTTATTTAAAAATAGATAATAGGAAAGTGGACAATGATGGAAATGCATAGAAGAGGAAATTAAAATGTCCAGCAAGCATATTAAATTGCACTGGGTCTTGGTAGTGGTCAAAAAATACAAAATGAAGCAAAATGAGATATTACTGCTTATCTATTAGCTTACACTGTTGGTAGAAATGTGCATTGTCTTAGGTTTCTGACAAGCAATTTGTGATATTTATTAAAATTTACAACATGCACGCCCCAAGCAATATCACACTTGGGAATCAACTCCATAAAAATAAAAGTATATTTGTGTAAGAATATAGAGACAAGGCTACTTACTGCAGCCTTATTTGTAGAAGAAAAAAGAATTTTAAACTGATTGATTGGCAAAATAAGGAATGATAACTCCCTATTTTGAATGGTAAGTGAATCTTTTAAAAACTAGGGAGTCGGATGTCGCGGGGCACACCTGTAATTCCAGCATTTTGGGAGGCCGCGGCAGGGAGATCCCTTGAGCTCAGGAGTTAAAGACCAGCATGGGCAACATGGCAAAGCCCTGTCTGTTGGGAACAGGCCCCCAAAATCTGGCCATAAACTGGCCCCAAAACTGGCCATAAACAAAATCTCTGCAGCACTGTGACATGTTCATGATGGCCATGATGCCCACGCTGGAAGGCTGTGGGTTTACTGGAATGAGGGCAAGGAACACCTGGCCCACCCAGGGCGGAAAACTGCTTAAAGTCTTCCTTAAACCACAAACAATAGCATGAGCAATCTGCCTTAAGGACATGCTCCTGCCACAGATAACTAGCAAAACCCATCCCTTTATTTTGGCCCATCCCTTTGTTTCCCATAAGGAATACTTTTAGTTAATCTATAATCTATAGAAACAATGCTTATCACTGGCTTGCTGTTAATAAATACGTGGGTAAATCTGTGTTTGAGGCTGTCAGCTCTAGAGGCTGTGAGACCCCCGATTTCCCACTCCACAACTCTATATTTCTGTGTGTGTGTGTCTTTAATTCCTCTAACGCCGCTCTGTTAGGGTCTCCCTGACCAAGCTGGTCTCGGCACCTGTCTCTACAGAAAAACACGAAACTTAGCCAGGCATAGTGGCATGCAACTGTAGTCCCAGCTATTTGGGAAGCCGAGGTGGGACGATCACAGGAGCCCGGAAGGCAGAGGCAGAGCCATGATCGTGCTGCTGCACTCCAGCTTGGGCAACAGAGCAAGTTCTCATCTCAAAAAAAATTATATCTTAAAATCCAGAGGGATTAATGTAATGCATCACTAAGTACAAAAAGCAAGGTACACAGTAATGTGTATGATATGATCCAATTTTTGTGAAAGACAAAACAAATTAAAATTTGTAAATATTATATATAGGTTTGTATGAGCATGGAGAAAGATATAGAAATGTACAGAACAGGCTGTTCATCTCAGAAACCAGGATCCGAAAAGAGTTGAAGAACTAAAGTTAACTTTTTAACCATAACTGTTTGGTTTTACTAGTTAGGATGAGACATAATTTTATTACTTTTTTAACTTATAAAGAAACTGTAAAGAAAGACTCCAGCTGCCAACATGTACATGTAATTGTAAAATAAAGGTATTGTAATTGTAATTTTTATTATTTAAAAAAAGTCTGACCAAATAATTGTCAAAAGAATATAAACTGTCTCAGCCACCTCTAAAGCCTTAAGAAGATGTTATTCATTATGGAGTAATAGGGTCATAGAAATGTTTTCTTACTGGATCATTCAGGAATCTAAGATTATCAATGGCAGACATTTAAGTATGGATATAAGAAAATTCTCGCAGGCCTAAATAGAAAAGTTTTAGAGCTATTAAAGATGAGATTATTATAAGGCCCAGTAGATTTTTGGCTATAGTCTTGCAAGATTAATGTGAACAAGCTTTTGGAGTTACCTGGGTAGTCCTGGGTTTTGCCTTTTTTCTCCCAAGTGGCTTATATTTGAATTTTCAATTGTCCTCTTGGGCCCCAGAGTGTTGGCAGCTGGGCATGTGTCTTCTACATGGAAACTTCCAAAATCATCCTTTGAAAAATCTGACCAGCCCAAGAGAAAATGCCTACCCTTACTGACATTATATTCCCCAGCAATTAATCCCGCCAGATCTGTAGCAAATCTCACATGACACAGATGCCACCCTTGTATTCAGAGCTTCCCAGTAGCTCATTAGTGCCCCATCCTGCAACAGAAGACAACCAAGATCATCAGAAATGTGGAGTGATTCTAGCTTTGTAATAGGAAAGATAGAAACAAAGCAAAGAAAAAAGAAGTTGGAAGAAATAATCCATGAAATAAAAAAATTCAAATTTTTTTAAAAGCTGTTATTAATATTTGTAAAAAGATATTACATGCATGAAAAAAGAATATGTTGCCATAAAACACTCTTGAGAATTAAAACTCATCACAGCAGAATAGAAATCCAATGGAAACAAAAGATCTCAATAAATTCACTCCTTGGTGTACCTTTTCCTCCAGAAGATTACTAATGAAGTGCCCCAAAACTGATAAATTAATTCAAAGAAAGATGTGGTATCTGAGAAGCTGATGCTCTCACCCTGAGATGAAGGAAGGGATTCCCCAGGATGAGGGAGAGGAAGCTCCAGGATGGCAGACGTGGCCAGATGCAAAGCACCTCCTCCCCACATGGGAGTAAGTCAGAGACTCCAGAGAGATACACAGCTGGGAATAAAATTTCCAGGGACTATGTCATCATGCCATATCTCAAGCAATTTAAATGGAAATAAAATTGACATGTTCTGGGAAAATATGCTAAAAAAACTCAAAAGTGGCTTTAAGGCTGACGAAGACATACAAAATACATATTTTGTATGTATTATACCATTTTGTATAAAATGGTAATAACAGTAGAATCTGCCTAATAGTGTTATTGTGAGGTTTACATGATCTGTTATTTATAAAGCATTTAGAACAGTAAGTGGCACATACTGAGAGTGACAAGGATATTAGCTATTTTATTGATATTTAGGTTATTAAACTCTGGAGTTAGGCTTCCTGGGATCCTGGCTCTACCACTAGCTGTGTTACATTGGGAAATTTATACAATCTCTCTAAACCTCAGTGTCTTCATCTGTAAAATGTGCATGGCAATGGTATCTGCCTGATAAGTTAATGCTAAACATTGCTATAAGTGAGGCAATGTGTGCACAGAAATGAGCAAAGTCAGCACTCCATGAATGTTAGATATTGATACTAATCAGTTGTATTGTTTACAAAAAAATATATTTTTAATTTTGAAAAGGAAAAAATTCTCTACCATTAAAGAACTCTTTAGCTTTTAGATATTTTTATATTGTCACAACCATACCATTTGTATTACTTTGTATTGTTTTAATAAACACTTGGTATCCCACATCATCTCAGTAAATATACTTTTAAGCATCTGCCAAGCACATCATTAGAATAACCTAAAATACATCAATAACTCATTTAAAATACATCAGTAAATCATTCGTGGAACATTCAGATGGTTTGTAGTTTGGCTCTCACAGAGAAGGCTGGATGGAACATCTTTGCTTTTGGATTGGGCTTCTTAGATTATTTCCTAACTCCCTTCACAGGAGGAATGTAAACAAACATTTTGTTCTCTCACACATGCTCTTCTTGGCAGAATTCCAGGCTCCACAGCCAGTCCAGCAAACATTTCGGTTTCCTCAACATCTTTGACTTCAGTACCAAAATCAAAATGAAATGCTAATTAAGAATTCATGGCCTTGAATGTGGGTATTTTCAAAAATTCCTCTAGAAACTTAAAATTTACTCTATTTATTGTAATATTCTATAGATTATTTATATAGCTGTTCCATTTTCAAGTTCTATTTATTGCTACTAAAGTCCCTCTCCCACTCTTCATTTTGGATCTCATCCCCAAAAATGTTTTAAAGTCTGTTATTTATGCACATACATGAAATGTTACAATTTTTTCTAGCAATCTTTACAATAATATTAATCTTACCGTTTTGCCAAATGATTTAACCCCAAAAATGAATAATTTGTACTGAAGATACTTTCTGCCAGTTACAATATTATTTCTTAGATCTAGGTAAATTATTGGCCCATGGGGAAAAGGAGACAGTTGGATCTCTTACAGAGATGCTAGTCTGCCCTTCTCGAGGCTTTGGAGTCACATCTCTGCACTACTCATCATTACCTGTATAATTATATTAGAGATGCCAGTCCTTGCCTTCCACTAACCTTCCAAGAGAGCTTGTGGTAATTTGTTACATCAGCAATAGAAAATCAACACATCCCTGTTGCAAACATGGCCATCTACGGGCTGTGGGTAGACACATCTCCCTTTTTGACCACAAACTGGAAAAGCTCTCCAATTTTAAGAAGCCATAAGATTAGATTAGGTTCACCTGGATAATCCAAGCTACTCTTCCCATCTCAAGACCTTTAACTGAATCACATCTACAAAATCCTTTTTTTTCCATGTAAAGCAACATATTCCTAGATTCCAGGGATTAGGAGTGGACCTCTCTGAGGGCCATATTCTGCCTAGCACACGGGATCGCTGACCCAAACTGAACCAAGCATATCGTCTCTCTGGATAAGCTGAATTTATAATATAGTACTTGGTGGAAATGTAATATAGAATCGGGCTGGCTTACAGAGACACACACAGAGAGGGAAGCAGAGGAAAGTGATGCCCTGTGACCCCTAGAGATTGATAGGGTTACCTTTGGACATTCCAGATGTTGCTCCAGGCCTGCCATGGCCCTCTGATACTAGAACACTGACACTCAATCACGCGACAACTGCTCTTCCCCTCCAGCCATTTAAACTTTTAGAAGATGGGGCAAAGAGTAAACACAGAGTAGTTGCCAGATGGTATTAAGAAAGATCTCTTGACTCTATGAAGTTTGTCCCAAAGTTCTTTTGGCAGTTCATGGAGCCATGTGTTCACAAAGTGATGGAAGCTCATAAGTGGATATCACATTTCCAAATTCATTAGGGCCTTGAAAACAAAGTGGTAGTGGCTATAATTCCCTGAAATGCTATGTCTACAGGTGTGAGAGAGGATTAAACAGAAAAATGTATAAAAGCGGGTACTAGGGGAGAAAAATGTTTTCAAGATTCTTTGTCCATATGCTGACTGCATCTACATCTCTCAATTGCAACTCATCTTTCTTAATAAATCTTAATAAAATATCTTTCTTTCAAGGCTTCCTCATTCTCAAATTAGATGTCATTCATTTAATTTAGTCAACAAATATCTGAGCACTCACCCTGTGCCACTCATTGAGTTAAGAGCTGAGAATGCACAATGAAAAGACGGAGTAGGGTCTTCCTCTTTTGATTCCACGTTGAACTTTCTCCTGGCACTGACCACTTCCTGCTTCACAGGAGGGTTCTCTGTCTTTTCTACCTGACCACAGGCAATCCCACTGCTAATCTGTAAACCCTTAAAGAGGAGACACCGGATCTTCTGGATTATGGGACTGCTCATAGAACAGTGCCTGTCCTAACATAAAGGAGCATAAGAATTCAACAATCTTTTACTAAACACCTATGGTACACATGAAACTAGGTACAGTTGAAGATTTAAATGAAATTTAAGAACATTTCTGACCAGATATTTCCAGTAGAATTTAGGAGACTGATCTCTACACTAAATATAAAGGGCAACAAAAGGGAATAGACCCTAAAACCACAGGAGAGATGCTAGTATGACAGGGATGGAGAGAAGTGAAGCACGACTGTGAGATGGAGTTATTATACCTCCACAAGGGCGACCTTGTCCTGAGTCTCAAAGTTTGGGTAGGATTTGAATGGGCCAGAGGGACAGAAAAGAAGAGAAAGAGCATGATGAGCAAGAGCTTGAATGAGGAATGGATTCCTCTTTGGAGGACCACAGAGATACATGCTTCTAAAGAGCACAGGCCCTGTATTAGAGAATGGGGAGGAATGGTTGGACAAGAAGGCTAAAGCCAGGTTATCTGGGGCTATCTTCTTTCCCTCGTACCTTTCCAAACTAGAAGCAACTGAAATTGTAGGACCTCCTTTGCTTTTCTATTGGGTGAATGTTTCTCAGTCTTGGTGTGAGTCTCAGTGCCTACATAATTAAAGCTTACTGAAATGTTCCCTTGGCAATTTTAGAGAAATATGTCCTTTATGCTAACATGTTCATATTGACAGACTATATCTAATTAAATAGTTGCCTGTATAGTTTTATGATGCCTCCAAATGTGGATAAAAGAAAAACCAAACTCCTATTCTTAGAAAGCCATAAGATTACTAGTTACATTGATCAAAGGGCAATGGAAATGATCTAGTGAGGATTTTGCTCCATTTCTCACAATTATTTAAAATCTACCACAAATGCCTGTTCCTCTACAATGCCTCCCCTGAGTCCTTCATTCTGAATAGCAACTCTGTCTCTGTTCCCAAAGCATTAACTGACCCCTGTGATAGGTCACTTCCCAGCCAGGCTGATAGGTAGACTTGGTTGCCTGTGTGTCTTTTCCCCATAAACCGTGATCTTCTTTTCATGAATAATAATTGTAGCTAACAATTCGGAGGGTGCTCCTATCTGCCAAACTCCATGATGAGTGCTTTACAAGGATTATTTCATTTATTCACTAAACAGCCCTTTAAAATGATGCCATTATTCATCTTCATCTTACAGATAAGGAAACTAAGGCAAAAAAATTCAGTGAAATATTAAGTCCAAGTACACAGAACAAGTAAGGAATAGGGTTGGCCTGGTCCCAAAAGCCATGCCATCACCGCTGCCCCATACTGCCTCTTGGCACAGGCAGAGGTCCTGTCTTATTAATCACTGCTACTCCACTGGACCCAGCTTAGTGCCTGACACGGGGAGGTGTTCAGTCCATACTTACTAGTTTTGAGTGGAGCAGAATTGCCAGGCACAGTGATCCCCTTTGCTGTGACTAATTGGGTGTGTGATTCTCTGCTGCAAAGACAACGAGGGTGCTCTCTCTATCCTACTTCATTTTTCCTGTTTCCTTACTCCTCTTCCTTCCTAGCCACCCCAGGTGGATTCAAAGTTGCAGCTTAGTGCAGACAAAGGGAATACAAGGCAGAACGACCTATGTGGGATTGAAAGAAGAGAAACAAGGAATTCCAGAGGCTGGGGGGAGAGTGAGGAAAAGAGAAAGTGATTATAATTTATCACTTTAACTTAATATTTAACCTAATGAAAACAAAATCTTATCTGGAATTTGGAAGTAAATATTTTGATTGCTGGTTCAGTACCCTTTTCTTTGTTTTGACAGTCTGAGAGTAATCCAGTGGGTGTGGCTTAAAGACATAGATCACGTGTGGAATTGGAATTAGATGTTACACAAGCAAACAAAATAAATATCTGTGCAACATATCTGCTTTATGCACTGAAGCAGAGAAGAAATCCACAAAGACTCACCAGTCTCCTGGTCTGCAGAGAAGACAGAAACAACATGAGCACAGCAGGAAAAGTAAGCAAAAAATATATTACTGTTGGTAATATATTCTCATCAATATAACAAAGAAAGGAATACAGTATTCGATGAATAATTTAAAATTCATATCTAAATTAGAAATGATACACTGAAATACGATATGCAATATACACCTCAATATGTAATGTATACTGAACTGCAGTGGAAATAAGCTATTCTTAAATACCTTTAACAGGAATGTATAGAACCTGTACCTATTAAGTCTTTATTTCCTACATTAAATAAATTTGCAGTAAAATGATAGTTTATTCCAAGCTAATCACGACTGATTTGTAAATCTAAAGTTAGAAAAGTCTTTAATGGCAAGTTATCTTTATAATAAGAAACCATAATTCAAATGTGTTATTATTTTTATTCATATCTTTTATGAACACAAGAAAGTTGTCTGACAGAAGTTTAATGAGAGGAATTTGACTCAGAAGACTGAAATATCCTTTAACCTTACTATGAGCTATCTTACAAAATGCTCATTGATCTCACAGCATTAGAATCATCAAGGTTAAGCAAGACATCAACATGCAAATTCTGATTAAAAGGGGTCCATTATGATACAATTCAGGGAATTTCCACAAAAATCCTATGGAACAATATCTTCCCCATTTAAAAGTTAATATGGCTTTACAGAAAATTAATAATACAATTTGAATAATAATACAATTTGAATCACTTAGCACTAGGAATACAGATATTTGGTTTTTTCTTCTATAAATTTGTACTTATTTGCTCAGTGTGTTTACAGGTGCATGTGATCATTCAATATAATCAATTGATTTTTTTAATTGTTTAATTACATAAACCTGTGCAACTATTTCCAGTCATTTTTTGTGTTAGGAGTGTACCACACAGTAAAATATCTCACTATGATAATTCAATTTAAAGGTTCTGAGGCTTCTGTCTACATTGTGTGACAAACAGGCTCATATCAGTAAGACTGGTTGGAAATCACCAATAGCCCATTGTTACTGTTCTTATTCCATCTCACTTTACTTCCATTTATTACTAATTAATATTTACATTCCTAATAGAAAATTATTTTAAAAAAGAAAATTCAAATTTACCAAACTCAACTTAAAAGAAATAATGAGTTCATACAGCAAAAGTATAAACCAACTATATTAATGAAAATAATAACTGATGAAATAGACAATCCTCCCCTTTTGGGTGCAACATCAATAACTTACCTTTTTGACAGCATTTCATTTGTGTTTACCCGTCCTGCATTTTATTTTCCTCAAATGCTAAATGCTGACAATACAAACATCTATTTCATAAATTAGTTTTGAGAATTAAATGAATACTGTAAAGCACTTAGAATCATATCTGGTACCTGATTAGATATTAGCCACTATTAAATATTAATATTTAAATAAATACTAGCCACTACTATTATTATTACTATTTAACTTTTTGATAACTTTTTAACATCACAGAATACTGAAAACGTGAGGCTAGATTAATCATTATTCTCTGTACAGCCAGCTTTGAGACTTCGGGAAAATTATTCAATCACTGGGTCAATTGATCCTCAATTATTTCACCTGTAAAATAAGCCAATAATTCAATAGTACTGTCCTGGTAGCAGCCTTGTCAGGTTTAAAAACAATGCACATTGTTTATAGCAGCACAATTTGCAATTGCAAAAATATGAAATCAACCTAAATGCCCATCAACTAACAAGTGGATAAAGAAAATGTGGTACATATACACCATGGAATACTACTCAGCCATAAAACAGGTGAAATAATGGCCTTTGCAGCAACTTGGATGGAGCTAGAGGCCGTTATTCTAAGTGAAGTAACTCAGGAATGGAACACCAAATATCCAATGTTCTCACTTAAAAGTGGTAGCTAAACTATGAGGACACAAAGGATAAGAATGATATAATGGACTTTGGGGACGGAGGGAAAAGGGCAGCAGGAGGAATAAGACATAAAAGACTACATATTGGGTTCAGTCTGCACTGCTTGTGTGAGGGGTGCACCAAAATCTCAGAAATCGCCACTAAAGAACTTATCCGTGTAACCAAAAACCACCTGCACCCCAAAGACTATTGAAATTAAAAATCAATCAATGAATAAATTTTAAGATAAAAATAATACACGTAATTTACCCAGCACAGGCCACAATGTGCCTGTCACATCATAAGCACCTAATAATAAGAATCTTACTACTATTAGTACCTTCTGTCTAAGTATTCTGATATTTATTTTGGCATTGACCATGCTGAACATCCTACAAAGTTGAAAAATTTGACAAATAAATAATGAAAATGAATTGGCAGAAAAATAAATCTTAATTGAATTTTTAAATTATATTTGCAATTATATTGATTCTTTCTAGAAAGGGCTCTGTGAATTATACATGCTTTACCACAACAAAGATGGGTTTCACAGTACACTGGCAAGCACTAGAAAATATGCTGAACTTTATTTTTAAGAACATCTATGGATAAACTCTGCTAAATAGAAATCCAAACACACCGTTTCTCCAGTTTTAAAAGATACATGCATGGGTCTGAGTGTATACACACACACACGTGCACACACACATACACTACCAACTCTAATCTCTATAATATTTGGCTCAAATCTAAGCTGGAAGGAGTCTCTACACATAAATTAGATTACAAAACAGGCTGCCAAAGCTAAGTTTCAAATGAGTAGGAAACAAGTAGCACACAGAAGTGGTGGAGAGAGAAAATGAAAAGAGGACAATAAGCAAATAGGGAGAGAAAGAAATGTCATCCTACGCAGGAAGGTAAATGTATAACTGTTCTTATAGAGTCAGATCCTTTTGGCCTAAGCAGAAAATTGAGCAAGAAAGCAGTGTATTTTATGTGGACAGACACTGACTCTGTCAGCAAAAGAAAGGTGACTTCTAACTTCATGTATCAGCCAATAGTTGTGGGTAAACAAGCATTTTCAGGATGGCATTAGGAAATATCAGGAATAAACACCTTCAGAGAAAAAACAACAACAACATAAGAATGGCCTAAATAAACACATTCCATTTTTCTCAATGTCTTATTATACTTTGTTTATCTTTCCTTATGTTGCTTTTTAAAAGATACTTTTATTCTCTTTATAAACCAGAGTACTTCATTTCCATGGAGCACTTGTTAGGTACCAGACATGGGACGCAATATTACATGTACAAAGATGGAAAGATACAATTTATGACTTCAAGAGTGAGAAAACACTGTCACCATCTCTCTGTTTGATTTTCTAGGTAATCAAATGCAAAGCAGCTGTGCTGTGGGAGGTAAAGAAACCCTTTTCCATTGAGGATGTGGAGGTTGCACCTCCTAAGGCTTATGAAGTTCGCATTAAGGTGAAATATTTTTCCATTCGTATTTCATTTTACATTTAAAAAAAACTCAGAGAACATTAAAAATGGAAACATCCAAAAATCCACTAAGAGGCATATCTTATATGATCACCCAGAAAATAAAATTACATTTGTTGTCAAGGAAAGGTACAAATATAAATTTTAAATTTTTAAAAAGTGATCAAAGAGTACATACAGTATAATTCCAGTAAAATACAAAAGAATTTATGTTTGTACAGAAAAAAATTCCAAAGGATATATATCGACTTCAAAATCAATTAACATTAGATATTTTCCATGTGTTACTTTGCTATTTCTACTTCTATTTTTTAAAGCGTGCATTCTTATATAAGACTTAAATATTTCAGAATCAATTATTTCACAGATTATTCTAAATTGTTTAATTCAAGAAGGGAAGGTAGAGAAGGGTTTAGACTGAATAAGCTTGCGGATAAACTGAATCTTTCATATTTAGGAATAGTAGGGATTATCAGCAAAACCCTTGAATACATTTTAGAAACACAGTTTCAGGAATTTGGGCATGTTAAATTCATCTAGTTACAATCTTTTCTGAATTTGAACATCTTCTCTTTATTCTGCAGATGGTGGCTGTAGGAATCTGTCGCACAGATGACCACGTGGTTAGTGGCAACCTGGTGACCCCCCTTCCTGTGATTTTAGGCCATGAGGCAGCCGGCATCGTGGAGAGTGTTGGAGAAGGGGTGACTACAGTCAAACCAGGTACAGGATTCACACTCAGGGAACACGTGTGGTTCACCATCCAGGATTTCCCAGCCTGGATGAGGAAACCGAGGCAATGAGAGACGAAAAGGCTTGCACAAGGTCACCGGGCAGCCAGGACTTCAGGAGTTTCCTCTTTCCCTCTCTGCCTCCCTGACTCAAGCACGTATGCATTCAGGCACTCATGTATTGTACCCTTCAACCATTATGTACTGAGTATCTACTAGACACCAGGCACCAGGTTGGAGCCTGGAGATATGTGAGGATCAAAAGAGACACAGTGCCTACCAGTGTGGCGTTCATAATCTAGTAACTTCCGTGTTAGTGTTGCTGAACACTGTCTTCTGTCAGGGCCCAGACAGAAGTAGAAACGGGAGGAGGGAAAAAAAGTAAATATGGAAACTTCTGTGCTGAGTTCACAAAATGGAGGCTACGTGGCTACAGACGAATAAACATGACCTTTTCTTAGGTGACCTATGCAGCCCCTTCACCAATTTCCTCTTCCAACATGGTCTCTCTTCCTGAGCATGGAATCAATGAAACAGGCTAGGTGAAAGGAAATGAAAGAAACATAGAAGGAACCATCCCGCCATCAACAATGTCTGCCTTATTACCTTCAGCCATGCTTAAATGCAGCTGGTTACAGATTACTGATTATTTTATCTTCAACATTTATTTTACCCTAAACTTATGTACTAATGTAAATACTTTTAGAAGTAAAAGGTTAATAACTAGGACATTGCCAACCATCATTTTCACATAAACTTTACCTATAAAATGTTAATGCACCAACCATTTTTCTTGATCATGTGGAATGTATAGCACAGGTGATTAAAAATAAAAATTGTTTAATTCTAAAAAGTCGCTTTAGCCTGTAGATTCACCCTGCCCCCTTACGAAATACCAATTTAAACTGTGAACAGAAAATAATAAAATAAACTACCCAAAGTATGTTTTAGCTCTATTTCCTTTAGTTAGAAATAAATTAACAACAAAATGACAGCCTTACTTTTTACCCCTACTCCCTCCACCATAACAGGAAAAGTAGATAATTCACAAATTATCAGCTAAAAATATTTGTAAGTCAATTCTTATCCTAAAAGAAAGTGCCTAACTTGTTGTGAACGGCTGAAGTTTTCAGAGAAATTTCTGGAATTCTTCTTTGTCCCATTTTTGTTAGTTTTTCTCAAAAAAAAAAAAAACCTAGGATTTTTTAAAGCATTCATTTCATAAAAAAGATAAGCACAGTCACTTTGAAAAGCCAAGAATTGGTTCAAAATTCTAATATTTATTGTAAATCAATCTTCTACAAAATACCAGATCTTCCCAAAATCTACAGGCGCTATAATAGATGACTTTCAACTAAAATTTATATTTATATTTATAGTAAGAATATTTAAGATTTAATTAGTTAAAGTTTAAATAAAATGATTGCAAAGCCTCCAGGAGAAATCAGTACACTGCGTAAAAGTTAACTATTAGTACAGAGGAAGTAATTTTTTCAATCTCTGTGGTCTCCCACATTTGCGTTTTCTCTTTAGGAATCCTCAGGCACTTATAAACCCAAACTGAAAACAATGCTGTAGCAGGCATTGAAAAATGACATAGTTATTATTGAACTCTATTCCTTAAAGACTTTTAAAGAAACATGCTTCTAATCAATACATCTGAACTTTAAGTTTTTGCTGTATTAATTCCTGCATCGAAATTTAAGAAGAATTTGTTTTATTCCACTCCAGGTGATAAAGTCATCCCGCTCTTTACTCCTCAGTGTGGAAAATGCAGAGTTTGTAAAAACCCGGAAAGCAACTACTGCTTGAAAAATGAGTAGGTTTCTGATGCTCTCTTTGCACAGACTTTGAGTTTGCACATTATTTATGCTCCTGTCTCATGCCTTTGTGTGTTTGTGTATTGCACTGCCCAGTCTAGGCAATCCTCGGGGGACCCTGCAGGATGGCACCAGGAGGTTCACCTGCAGGGGGAAGCCCATTCACCACTTCCTTGGCACCAGCACCTTCTCACAGTACACGGTGGTGGATGAGAATGCAGTGGCCAAAATTGATGCAGCCTCACCCCTGGAGAAGGTCTGCCTTATTGGCTGTGGATTCTCAACTGGTTATGGGTCTGCAGTTAACGTTGCCAAGGTGAGAATAACAATGGATGATAAAACTGCTTACATGCAGACTGTCAGAAACCAAAAGGGAAGCAATTTCTTGCAAGAATCAGAAATTATTTTTGTAGATTTGAAGTGTCGATTATGAGCAGAAAAATGGCCCAGAAAGAATTGAATACACATGCTAGAAATTTTACCAATTTATTGCAGATAAAAAGTTACGAGTAAAGATGTCATTTACAATAATTTTTCTTCTGAATTTGCCGTTTATGGGATCATGAAATTTTAGGCCTAAGAATTCATTTAGTAATTCATTCAACAATTAGAGAGCACCTATACGTGCCTCAGGCACCATAGGTTCTGCTAGGCTCTGACAGCAAAAGTAAATGAAATGAAGCATTTGCCTTTGAGGAGCAGCTAGTCTGTGGATCCTCTACTCCCAGAATTAGGATCAACAGTAGAGTCCAAAACCTTACCTGATGCACTTCCAAACCAATGCTCACCCACTCTGTGGATTCTTAGACGGAAAGTAATAAAGATTCAGTGATGCGTAATTCACTCATTATGGGATTTCACTGCTAAAACTAACTCCCCTGGCATGAACACACACATATACTTCAGAAGTGGTAAATTTAAAGCAGAAATTCTTTAAAGGCTCCTCATCTGAGTAGGCTGAAAGTCTAGTAGTATGCTTTATTTTATGAAACCGAGGTTCAGAGATATAAAGATATTTGCCCAAAGCCTCAGTGCTAAGACTAAAATATATTTTTAATATGAGAGCTGAGGCTAAAATATCTTTTTCAAATCTCCTGCTGAATCTTAGCTTGCAATACATACTTATTAGTGTTTTTGAATCACAGTCACAAGTCTTGTGTTTTTCTAAGTAAGGTAGAAAATGGTGGTGTCCCCCATAGTATGAATAATACTTGGTGAATGAATGAGTGAATAGACACCCTTAAGGGAATATAAGGATGAGATTACTTGGGACAGGAAAACATGTTACCCACAACGAAGACTGACTATGGGAGACTAGGTTTAATAAACAGCCCCTAGCCAACCAAAAAGAAAAAAATTCAGAAGGCATCTTTTCCAAATTTCTGTGACTTTAGCACTTAGCTCCTTGTTCAGTTGCCTCATACATGTTAGCAGATGGTCAAAGTGATCCTACCCAAGAACAGAAGATAAGGATACTCGTAACAATAGATTGTATTTATTATTGAAATATAGACAAACGTTTCATTGCTGTGTTGTTTGCTAGTGTATTTTTAAAGCAGGGATATACTGGTCACAACTACTGAACATAAATGAACCAAGGAGTTAATTACTGAGGGTTTAAGTGGAATATTTTTCATTCTCCTGGAGTAGCCTTTTCCACTTATTTTATTTTCCAAATATTGCCTTTGTGTGTGTATGAGTTACTGAAGCTGGCTATCAAGGGATTTCAGCAATTGAGAGTCCCTTCAAGATTGTAATCACTGCCATCTGGATCTCAAAGATCATCCAGTCCCCTGGTTCCCAGCCTGACCTTCCCATTGGAGTCACCTGGGGACTAAGTCCACCTGCAGAGATTCTCATTTAATTGACATAGGCTGTGACCTGGACAGTGGAATAGTTTGTAAAGCTCCCCAGATGAATCTAATATGCATCAGTTTGAGAACCACTCAACTAGTTCATCCCCTTGAATTTAAAATAAAGCAACTGAAGCCAAAAGAGGTTTTGATAAAAGGTTGGACAAAAGAGTCTAAGTAGCTCTTGATAAACACCTAGGCATGGCACTTTATAAAGCTTAGGCACTTTCTAACAATCATCACTTAATCTACTTTTGCATTTTCTGAAAACACAGGTCACCCCAGGCTCTACCTGTGCTGTGTTTGGCCTGGGAGGGGTCGGCCTATCTGCTGTTATGGGCTGTAAAGCAGCTGGAGCAGCCAGAATCATTGCGGTGGACATCAACAAGGACAAATTTGCAAAGGCCAAAGAGTTGGGTGCCACTGAATGCATCAACCCTCAAGACTACAAGAAACCCATCCAGGAGGTGCTAAAGGAAATGACTGATGGAGGTGTGGATTTTTCGTTTGAAGTCATCGGTCGGCTTGACACCATGGTATGTACCACGACATGCCCTGAGAGTTCTGCCTCTGCAACCTGGAAGATGCATTTAGGCAGCAAAATATATGTTTTATGTATAAAGGATATTTTTAATGATGAATGGAAATTTCCCATCATCTGTTTGTTACCTGGCTTGTTTAATTTTTGTTATGAGAAATCTTTTCTTCCATCAACTACCCAAACCTGTCTCAAGTCATATTTCCTCTAGAGGAAAAGAAAGGGCTTGTTTTTCTTAACTGAGCAATTACAGATTTACTTTATTAATTTTTAGTTAAAAAATATAAGTTCAAGTAAACATAATACAAATTCTGTTCTCAAATTGGAATTTTTTTCTCCGACATTCTTAACAAAAATGGTTTAACAATTTTGCATATGTTCTTAATAAATTCCAAATTTTTAACATGTTAGTATTTGGCCACAGGAAATGAGCAATTTTAGGCCAATTGCTATGCACTAAGGAAACTGACTGCTTTAAGACATCACTGTATTTTATCACAGAAACTGGACAGTGCCTGGCACATAGCTAGTACCCAATATTAGTTGGACTGAATACTTTGAAAAGTCAACAGTCTCTGCTAAAAATACAAAAATTAGCCAGGTATGGTGGTGTAGCACATACCTGTAATCCCAGCTACTCGGGAGGCTGAGGCAAGAGGATCACTTGAACCCACGAGGTGGAGGTTGCAGTGAGCCAAGATCGCACCATTGCACTCCAGCCTGGGTGACATAGTGAAACTCTGTCTCAAAAAAAAAAAAAAAGAGAACTAAAGAAAAAAAAAGAAAAGTCAACAGACTTTACCAACCCCCAGAACTTAAAAGCTACGTATCTCATAGCATTGCTTATAGATTACATGAGACAACGTATGTGATATACTTAGCACAGTGCCGCCTGTCATATGGTAAGCTCCCAATAATGTCAGCTGTCTGTTTTTTTTTTTTTTTTTGAGACAGGGTCTCACTCTGTCACCAAGGCTGAAGTGAAGTGGCATAATTATAACTCGCTGCAGCCTCAGCCTCCTGGGCCCAAGCGATTCTCCTACCTCAGCCTCCAAAAATGCTGAGAGTATAGGCACAAGCCACCACACTCAGCCTCACTTGGCATTATTGATATGAAATACTATTTCCAATCTTGCAGTGCTTACATCATCTTTGGCTTATTATGGTATTTCTTCCAAACAGTTACAAATATCAATTGCAATGGGAAACACATCTCTAGCTATATTTCACCTACCCAGAATTCTCTAGAATCCTACTGAAAAAGTCTCCAGAAACCAACAATTTTCCATTGCTGAGGTTTTCTAGAAGGTCCAGCTGTGTGGGTAACAGGGAGTGGCACTCTAAGATCAAAGCTCTCAGCAGCCTTGACCTAGGACAGATGCCACAGAGGAATAAAATGTCAAGAGAATTCAACTTTTTCCAGGGCTACAGCTTTTCTGTTTATGCTCTTTTTCTATATTTTCATCCATTTTCTCATGTGGAACTGGAGTGTACCTTATCTTAAGATACCAAGTGTCTGACAGCCACAGGTTCTGAGGATGTCTGGTCTCCCAAAGGTCAGAATCCAAAATCAAAGAATGAATCATTATATACCTACGGGGATCCTAAACCATTTTCTAACTACAGAACATGTTCCAAGAGCTGACTGGAAAACATTTTCTGAACTGTTTCTTGAGGTTCCCAAATAATTGGTGTATTTTAATGTAAAACCAATATGTATTTGGGGAGGTTAAAAAACAATGTTTAAAACATGTCCATTTGAGAAAGGGACAGTAGAATAGGAATCCACTTAAGAGGGAGACCGTCAAGTGGACAAGAGACAAATTTCGGTGATATAATTGTTTATCTTGTTCACCATCAAAATATGTGGTTGAAAATACTGGGTTCAAAATACCTATGTAATAAATCAATGAAAAATGAATTAACCAACTCACAGATTGCCTAAGAATTATGTGATGATGAAATTTTACGCTTTATATATGTTTGTAATGATGTCTGCCACTTTATTCCTTTATTAGGAAGAACTAGGTGCACTCCAATTTATTCATCCATTCTTTCATTAAAAAACCATTTTCTGGGCATTTCCTGAATCCACAGCACTATCCTGTGCAAAAACGGGGAATGAAGGAGCAAAAGACATGATCTCTTCCCTCTACACACTCACGATCCAGTTAAGCCTATTACATGATATTGTGCATTATGGATAGGAACTATGGGACTCCACGTTAAGGATGCTAAATATTCACTTTATTCCAGATGGCTTCCCTGTTATGTTGTCATGAGGCATGTGGCACAAGCGTCATCGTAGGGGTACCTCCTGCTTCCCAGAACCTCTCAATAAACCCTATGCTGCTACTGACTGGACGCACCTGGAAGGGGGCTGTTTATGGTGGTATGTAGTTGGGCTCAAGTGCCAAATTCTCATTAATCTCAATATATCTCCCCTTTTACAATTGACAAGGCAAGGTTTTGAAAACAAATCAAAAATAAATTTAAATTCCTTTTCTATCTACAGTCTCCAAGTCAACTCGATATGGAACTAATGCAGACAGAAGGTCCCAATATAGACTTTTCTGTTGTCACCATAACCCAGGACCTTTCATTTCCATCTGTTTTTGTACTTGTGGCTGTGTAAGGCATGGAAATTTTTAGTAGAACATGGAAATCTACAACAATATTTCATATCTACATCCAAATTTAGACAACTGACAAATTTGCTCCTCTACTTTGGGCATAAACTTCTGTACTATTATTTCTATGGGAGAGACAAAATAACTAAGAACCTTCGTTTATCTGTGATTTTTTTTTAAGTCAAGACACTGTAAAAGCATATTGAAGTACTCTATCTCTTCTTATCCTCAGTTATAGCAGTCTGGAATGGAGCATCTTTTCTAAACTTCATTTATTTGGAAAATCTTCTCTTCAATTCTCCTACTTACCCTAGTTGAATCCAACAATGATACTGTCTTCTTTTCAGGCTTTAAGAGTAAAGAAGGTATCCCAAAACTTGTGGCTGATTTTATGGCTAAGAAGTTTTCACTGGATGCATTAATAACCCATGTTTTACCTTTTGAAAAAATAAATGAAGGATTTGACCTGCTTCACTCTGGGAAAAGGTAGATTTTAAGTTAGTTTTCTGTTTTGCTTTTTTTTCTACCATAGGGGATTGTCTAGCAGAGAATGAAAAAGGTGGAAGGATGAGAAAAAATAGGGTCCCTTGGTTTTCCATTACCAGTTCAGTCTTTGCATGGAGCATATGTAGGATCATACTCTGAGAAGCTGAAAACAGTTGCTTTGCATTTCCTATTCTGCTGGAGTCAAATTATGTTGATTACTGCAAATCTGAATGATCAGAGCCACTCAGTCTTCCTGAAAAGAGAACACTCACATTTGCCCAAAAAAAATACCCACAAAAAAACAAAAGTCTATTTAAAAAACCATAATTATAACATGGTGTCTTTGAAGCCTCTTCCTTCTACCTATATAAAGCTGACACTAAGTATCTGCATATTTAAATAATTTTCAGGACATCCTCAACATTTTCATTACAGGAGGAGGTGGAACTACACCGGGATTGTTTTCTAGGTAGATATTACTAGTTTTTCTCTTTTTCTTTTTCTTTTGTAGTTTAAGAAAAAATTTTTTACCACTGAAAGTTATCATAAAAGAGAAGAGTACTAAACACTATTTTAAATGTTTGTCTTATATTTTCTCTGAAGCTTAGAAAAATAAGCCAATTCTATTTCCTACCTCTAACATTTAACACTTACAACCAGCTAATAAAATAAATTTTGTCACCTGCATTTACATGAGGCACAACTGGAAACAGGCAGTTATATCTAACCTTTGCCTTCTAGCTCCAGAATCTTAGATTTTTCTGCTATCCCACACTTATTTTCATGAGGTTTGCAACTTTAAATAGTGTTTCTTTGGCACTCACAAAATCATTATACTAGATCCTTTAACTGACAACATTATTGAGGAAGGAAAGAAACTAGCACCCACAGAGCACCAGCTGTTCTATTAAGTGTCTTACCTGCATTATCTCCTGTGATTCCCAAACAATGCTCAGTGTCAGTCTCAATCTCACTATCTTAGAGAAGAGAAACTGAGACTTGGAGAAGACATGACTTTGCCAAAATCATCAAGTGGTAGGAAGGGGAGCCAGAATTCAAAAGTAGATCTTGTTTTTAGCAAATCTATTCACTTTCTATTAAACCACACTGCCCCTCGAGAGTGCATGTACATATGGAAAACAGTAGTCATCAAAGGTTAGTTATCATTGTCATTATTATTACCATTGACATCATCATTGGGATCATCATCATCATAGGATTGAAAAGATGATGGCAAATATAGAGATGAACAAAACCAGAGGACAGTGTTGAGCAACATAAGAAGTCATGAAGCACACCTAAATTCATTTTATGAGAATGTCATATAGTAATATGCATATGTAAATATAATTAATCCTATCAATAAGCAAAGATTAAAAATTGTAATAGTCAATATTGGTAAGAATAAGGTGAGTTGGGCACTTTAATATACTTTCAGTAGTAATTGATACATACTTTTGGAAAAGCAATTTGGTAATATGTATCAGAAACCTTTAAAAAAATAACTGAATCCTTTGCCCCTTCTCTTCAATTCTCCTACTTACCCTAGTTGAATCCAACAGTGATACTGTCTTCTTTTCAGGCTTTAAGAGTAAAGAAGGTATCCCAAAATTTGTGGTTGATTTTATGGCTAAGAAGTTTTCACTGGATGGAATGCCCACTGGATGGAATTGCCCCAGCAATTCCATTTCTAGAAATCTATTCTACAGAAATAATCAACTATTCAAACATACTTTAGAACTTAGAAACATTCTAAAGTTCAACACGAGGAAAATAATTTCATAAATTCCAGTCATCTATTAGAAATAAATGAAACCATCAAAAAGAAATGACTTCACTGGGAAATTCTCATGATGTAATTTTAGGCTCATTTAATGAAGAATATAAATTGTATATATTGTATATGCAATGTCTCAAATTTTCATCAAAAACAGTAAAACATGCACAGATTTCTAGAAAAAAGTTCATAGAAATTCAAGAAAACATTGAGAATGATTATTTCTAGGTTGTGGGATTATGGATTACTTTTACTTTCTTCTTCCTGCTGTCTTGTATTCTCTGAATTATGTGCATATATTTTTCTCATATATGCATATACATATACATATATATGTTAAAAAGTATTAAAGAGTCACAAAGACCATCATTTTCTAAAAATATTTATTCATGAGAAGTTGGTTTATAGAAAGGGCATTAGTTCCAGTGTAAATGTTCCATTTGTAATCTTCACAAGAATGAACTATCTTAGAATTAATACAAATCAACTTTATTCTCTACTTCTACGAATCCTTAGACATATGTATCAAAGGTCTTTTAAACTTCCAGCATGGTCTTAACTTTGTTAAATTATCAATTCTTTCAGGCAAGTTATCCATCATCTTATAATTTTTGCAAATTTGTATTTGGGTTTGAATCCCAACACTCCATACTAGATGCGCTACCAGAGCAAGTTACAAATCTTTCTAAGTCTCAGTTTTTATAATCTCTAAAATGGACATAATATGGAAACCTACCTCCTAGTGTTGATGTTTAGGTTGAAGTTTAAGAAAATGCACGAAGAATGTGACAAATAGTAAGAACTTACTGCAAGTTATTATCCATTGTTCTTTTATATTCCTTATTATACCAGGAATGTGGGCACGCAAAAATGATTTTTTGAAGATGCTAATGTAGAATTAATGTAGAATTGAAGTGACAGGCATACTCAGGATGTTGTGAGTGAGATTAAGATTGGAGAAAAAAAAAAAAAGAAAAGTAAACCAAAAAAGATGAACTTCCTTTTACTTGAACCAAATGTATGGGGATGGAAATAGGGTAGCTGGGATCACAGACAGATTTTCACTAAGACACCTCAGATGCTCCCCGGACTCTCACATCAAGCATGTGGGTTGTCTAAATGTTAACACAATGTCTCTTCTTTCCTATTGCAGTATCCGTACCGTCCTGACGTTTTGAGACAATAGAGATGCCTTCCCTTGTAGCAGTCTTCAGCCTCCTCTACCCTACATGATCTGGAGCAACAGCTGGGAAATATCATTAATTCTGCTCTTCAGATATGTTATCAATAAATTACACATGGGGGCTTTCCAAAGAAATGGAAATTGATGGGAAATTATTTTTCAGGAAAATTTAAAATTCAAGTGAGAAGTAAATAAAGTGTTGAACATCAGCTGGGGATTTGAAGCCAATAAACCTTCCTTCTTAACCATTCTACTGTGTCACCTTTGCCATTGAGGAAAAATATTTCCTGTGACTTCTTGCATTTTTGGTATCTTCATAATCTTTAGTCATTGAATCGCAGTGGAGAGGACCCTTCACTTGCCCTGAACATACACATGCTGGGCCATTGTGCTTGAAGTCTTCTAACTCTGTCTCAGTTTTCACTGTCGACATTTTCCTTTTTCTAATAAAATGTACCAAATCCCTAGGGTAAAAGCTAGGGTAAGGTAAAGGATAGACTCACATTTACAAGTAGTGAAGGTCCAAGAGTTCTAAATACAGGAAATTTCTTAGGAACTCAAATAAAATGTCCCACATTTTACTACAGTAAAGGGCAGTGTTTTTATGACTTTTATACTATTTCTTTATGGTCGATATACAATTGATTTTTCAAAATAATAGCAGATTTCTTGCTTCATATGACAAAGCCTCAATTGCTAATTGTAAAAACTGAAATATTCCCAGAATCATGTTCAAAAAATCTGTAATTTTTGCTGATGAAAGTGCTTCATTGACTAAACAGTATTAGTTTGTGGCTATAAATGATTATTTAGATGATGACTGAAAATGTGTATAAAGTAATTAAAAGTAATATGGTGGCTTTAAGTGTAGAGATGGGGTGGCAAATGCTGTGAATGCAGAATGTAAAATTGGTAACTAAGAAATGGTACAGACACCTTAAGCAATATATTTTCCTAGCAGATATATATATATATACACATATACAAATGTATATTTTTGCAAAATTGTTTTCAGTCTAGAACTTTTCTATTAACCACCATGTCTTAAAATCAAGTCTAGAATCCTAGCATTAGTTTAATATTTTGAATATGTAAAGACCTGTGTTAATGCTTTGTTAATGCTTTTCCTACTCTCAGGGGAAGGATTTGCATTTTGAGGTTTATCTCTAAATGTGACATGCAAAGGTTATTCCTGGTAAAGGAGGTAGCTGTCTCCAAAAAGGCTATTGTTGCAATATCTACATTCTATTTCACATTATGAAAGACCTTAGACATAAAGTAAAATAGTTTATCATTTACCGTGTGATCTTCAGTAAGTCCCTCAGGCTCTCTGAGCTTGTTCATCCTTTGTTTTGAAAAAATTACTCAACCAACCCATTACAGCTTAACCAAGATTAAATGGGTTGATGTTAATGAAAGAGCTTCGCCTATTAAGAAGGGCCATGTAAATGTGGGTAACCTGATTGTTTTGTCAAAAATGCTAAAGCGGGGTGGGGGGTGGCGCAGTGGCTTATCCCTGTAATCCCAGCACTTTGGGAGGTCAAGATAGGTGGATGACCTGAGGTCAGGAGTTCGAGACCAGCCTGGTCAACATGATGAAACCCCATCTCTACTAAAAATACAAAAATTAGCCAGGCATGGTGGTGGGTGGCTGCAATCCCAGCTACTCAGGAGGCTGAGGCAAGAGAATCGCTGGAGCCTGGGAGGCGGAGGTTGCAGTGAGCAGAAATCTTGCCACTGCACACCAGCCTAGGTGACAAGAGCAAAACTCTGTCAAAAGAAAAGAAAAGAAAATGCTGAAGGAGTTACTCAGGGTCAAGAAAGTTTTCAGAATGTCCCTAACATATCATCATGGGACACTACCTGTTGCTGGGTGCTCTGCGGCTTTTACACTGATGCTGATGGTGTGAGATCCAGAAAAAGAAAATGGAGTTCTACATGCCCATCTCACAGCAGGGTCATCAAATCCTGCTAGTGACACAGGAGCTGACATCCAGCTCCCACCCTCCTTCCTCCCAGGTTCGGGGAGCAGGTAGAGTGGGAGCCATTAGGTGGGCTCTGCCAGTGTTGTCATAGAGTGGCAAGTCCTCCATGGGATGGGAGTGGCATGTGGGAGCCTTCTGCATCATGCACTATGAAAAAAAAATTTACTATGGGGCAAGTGGTTAATATAGTTAAGTGATTGTGTGTGTGTGTGTGTGTGTGTGTGTGTGTGTGTGTGTGTATATATATATATATTTTCCAGTGTAGAAAGTATTGGCTAGGTCTGTAATCAAGTAATCCACAGAAGTGCCTTCATATGTGCTGAAACAGGATTATGAGAGGGACAGACACAGGACTGAAGACAGGGAGAAAATGTGCATGGCTGTAAGAATATATTGCTTTGATTCTTTGACTTCTCATGATATATGAAAACAAATAAAGCAGGGGGTTGACTTCAATAATATCATGAACATATTTAAAATGAAATTCTGAGCATGGAGAAAAATTTCAAATCCTGGTATAGACAAATAATCTAAAAATATAGATAAGGAAAAAATGTTTTCACATATATGATTGACCAAAAAAAAAGATATTTCTAAAATCCTGGTGCTTTTTCATTTAAAAATAGACAACCAAAGAGGAAAATGAACAATGATGGAAATTCATGGAAGAGGAAATTAAAATGGCAAAATAGCATATTAAATGGCACTGAGCCTTGGTAGTGATCAAAAAAAAAAAAAGCAAAATGAGATATTACTGCTTACCTATTAGCTTACGCTGTTGGTAGAAATGTGCATTGTCATAGGTTTCTGACAAACAATTTGTGATTTTTATTAAAATTTTAAACACGCATATCCCAAGCAATATCACACTTGGGAATCGACTGTGTAATTATAATTATCTGTGTATAAGAATATAGAAACAAGGCTATTAGCTGCAGCCTTACTGGTAGAAGAAACAAAAATTTTTAAACTCTCTGATTGATTGACAGAATAAGAAATGATAACTCCCAATTTTGAATGAGAATCTTATAAAAAAAAAAAAAATAGGGGACTGGCCATTGTGGCTCATACCTGTAACCCCAGTGCTTTGGGAGGCCGAGGCAGGTGGATCACTTGAGCTCAGGAGTTCGAGACTAGCCTGGACAAAATGGCAAAAACCTGTCTCTACAAAAAAACACAAAAATTAGCCAGGCATAGTGGCATGCAACTGTATTCCCAGCTACTTGCGAGGCTGAGGTGGGAGGATCGCTGGAGCCCAGGAGGCACAGGTTGCAGTGAGCCATGATGGCACCGTTGCACTCCCGCTTGGGCAACAAAGCAAATCCTCATTTCAAAAAAAAATTATCTAAAAATCTGGAGAAATTAATATGATGCATCAGAAAGTATAAAAAGCAAGGTACAGAATAATATGTATTATATGATCCAATTTTTGTGAAAGAAAAAACAAAAGAAATTAAAATTCCTATTTATTAGTATATAGGTTCATATGAGCATGGAGAAAGACACAGAAATGTATAAAACAGACTGTTCCCCTCAGAAACCTGGATCTGAAAAGAGTTAAAGGACTAAAGTTAACTTTTAAACCATAACTGTTTTGAACTAATATTATGTAATTCTTTACATACTATTTTTGAAAGTCTTGAATAGAGGCAGGACAATCAACTTTAACAATTTCTTCAAGAATGTCAATCACATTCTTTAATCATTTGTAGGAGCTTGACATCAATATTGTCAGTTATGATGAGATTTATGACTTTATTACTTTTTTACCTTATAAAGGAACAGTAATGAAAGATTCTAGCTGCCAACATGTATATGTAATTGTGAACTAATTTAAAGGTACTGTAATTGAGATTTTAATCACTTAAAAAAAAACTTCTGACCAAATAAAGGTCAAAATAATACAAACTATCACAGCCACTTCTGAAGCCTTGGGATGATATTACTCATAGAGTCATAGAAATGTTTTTCTTACTGGATCATTCAGAAACCTAAGATTATCAATGGCAGACATATGAGTCTGGATATAAGAAAACTCGTAGGCCTTAATAGAAAACTTTCAGAGCTATTAAACATGAAATTATTATAAGATCAAATAGATTTTTGGCTATAGACTTGCAAGATTAATGCGAACAAGCTTTTGGAGTTACCTGGTTACCTGGGTAGTCCTGGATTTTGCCTTTTTTCTCCCAAAAGGCTTATAATTGGATTTTTTTTTTTTTTTTTTTTGAGACGGAGTCTCACTCTGGCTCAGGCTGGAGTGCAGTGGCACGAGATCTCGGCTCACTGCAAGCTCAGCCTCCTGGGTTCACGCCATTCTCCTGCCTCAGCCTCCCAAGCGGCTGGGACTACAGGCGTCTGCCACCACGCCTGGCTAATTTTTTTTTTTTTTTGTATTTTTAGTAGAGACCAGGTTTCACCGTGTTAACCAGGATGGTCTAGATCTCCTGACCTCGTGATCTGCCCACCTCGGCCTCCCAAAGTGCTGGGATTACAGGCATGAGCCACCGTGCCTGGCCTCAATTCTCAATAGATTTTTTAATGATATCATGGTCTTCTTTCATGTATATAATATCTTTTCTCTTTGCAAATAATAACAGCTTTTAAAAACATTTTGTATTTTTTCACTTCATGGATTATTTCCTCTAACTTCTTTTTTCTTTGCTTTGTTTCTATCTTTCCTATTACAAAGCTAGAATCACTCCACATTTCTGATGATCTTGGTTGTCTTCTGTTGCAGGATGGGGCACTAATGAGCTATTGGGAAGCTCTGAATACAAGGGTGGCATCTGTGTCATGTGAGATTTGCTATAGAACTATCTGGTGGGATTAATTGCTGGGGAATATAATGTCAGTAAGGGTGGGTATTTTCTCTTGGGCTGGTCAGATTTTTCAAAGTTGATTTTGGAAGTTTCCGTGCAGAAGACACATGCCCAGCTGCCAGCACTCTGGGGCCCAAGAGGGCGATTGAGAAGTGAAAATCATCACAGCAGAGTAGAAACCCAAAAGAAACATAAAAGATCTCAATAAATTTACGCCATGGTGTACCTTTTCTCCAGAAGATAACTAATGAAGTGCCCCCAAACTGATAATTAATTCAAAGAAAAATGTAATATCTGACAAGCTGATGCTCTCACCCTGGGGAGAGGGAAGAGATTCCCCAGGATGAGGGTGAGGAGGCACCTCCTGCTCACATGGAGTAAGTCAAAGACTCCAGAGAGATACACAGCTGGGAATAAAATTTCCAGAGACTAGATCAATAATCATGCTGTGTCTCAAGCAATTTAAATGGAAATAAAGTTGACATGTTCTCGAAAAATATGCTAAAAAACTCAAAAGTGGCTTTAAGGCTGACATAGACATACAAAATATGTGTCCATAAAATGAATATAATAGTAGAACCTACCTCATAGAGTTATTCTGAGATTTACATGAGTACATAATTTGAACCATTTGGAACAGCAACTGGCACATGCTGAGAGTGACAAGGATATTAGCTATTATTATTCTTCAGGTTATTAAACTCTGGAGTTAGGCTTCCTGGAATCCTGGCCGCAGCACTAGCTGTGTTACATTGGGAAATTTATGCAACCTCTCTAAACCTCAATGTCTTAATCTGTACAATGTGCATGGCAATGGTATTTACCTCATAAGTTAATGCTAAACATTGCACTAAATGAGGCAATGTATGCTCAAAAACGAGCATAGTCAGCACTCCATAAATGTTAGCTATAAATAGTAATTTGTGTTTTTTACAAAAATTTATTATATTTTAACTACAAAAAGGAAAAAAAATCTCCACCATTAAAGAACTCTTCAGTTTTTAGATACTTTTATATTGCGACAACCATAGCATTTGTATTACTCTGTACTGTTTTAATAAACACTTGGTATTTCTACATCATCTCAGTAATTACACGTTTAAGCATCTGCCAAGAACATTTTCAGGATAATTTAAAATACATCAATACATCATCAAAACACTTTTGGAACATTCAGATGGTTTGTAGTTTGGCTGTCACAGAGAAGGCTGGATGGAACATCCTTGCTTTTGGATTGGGCTTCTTAGATTATTTCCCAACTCCCTTCACAGGAGGAATGTAAACAAATATTTTGCCCTCTCACACATGGTCTTCTTGGCAGGATTCCAGGCTCCACAGCCACTGCCAGACCAGCAAGTATTTCCGCTCCCTCGACATCTTGGGCTTCAGTTCCAAAATCAAAATGAAACGCTAATTGAGTAGGAATTGATGACTTTGAATGTGGGATTTTAAAAAAATTCTCTAGGAACTTAAAATGTATTCTATTTATTGCAATGGGCTATAGAGTATTTATGTATCTATTCCATTCTCAAGTTCTGTTTACTGCTACTGAAGTCCCTCTTCCAATTTTCATTTTGCTCCTCATCCCAAAACATGCTTTAAGGTTGTTATTTATGCACATATATGAAATGTTACAATTCTTTCTAGCAATCTTTACAATAATATTAATCTCATTATCTTACCAAGTTATTTAGCCCCCAAAATGAAGAATTTGAACTGAAGATAATTGCTGCAAGTTACAATATTCTTGTCAGGTCCATGTAAATTATGGACCTCTGTGGAAAAGAAGACAGTTGGGGTGGAGCCAAGATGGCCGAATAGGAACAGCTCCGGTCTCCAGCTCCCAGCCCCAGCGACACAGAAGACGGGTGATTTCTGCATTTCTGCTTGAGGTACTGGTTTCATCTCACTAGGGAGTGCCTAACAGTGGGTGCAGGACAGTCGGTGAAGCGCACTGTGCGCGAGCCGAAGCAGGGCGAGGCATTGCCTCACTCGGGAAGCGCAAGGGGTCAGGGAGTTCCCTCTCCTAGTCAAAGAAAGGGGAAACAGACGGCACCTGGAATATCCGGTCAGTCCCATCCTAATACTGCGCTTTTCCAACGGGCCTGGAAAACGGCACACTAGGAGATTGTGTCCCGCACCTGGCTCGGAGGGTCCTATGCCCACGGAGTCTCGCTGATTGCTAGCACAGCAGTCTGAGATCAAGCTGCAAGGTGGCAGCGAGGCTGGGGGAGGGGCGCCCGCCATTGCCCAGGCTTGCTTAGGTAAACAAAGCAGCCAGGAAGCTCGAACTGGGTGGAGCCCACCACAGCTCAAGGAGGCCTGCCTGCCTCTGTAGGCTCCACCTCTGGGGGCAGGGCACAGACAAACAAAAACTCAGCAAGAACTTCCACAGACTTAAATGTCCCTGTCTGACTGACAGCTTTGAAGAGAGTAGTGGTTCTCCCAGCATGCAGCTGGAGATCTGAGAACGGACAGACTGCCTCCTAAAGTGGGTCCCTCACCCCTGAGCAGCCTAACTGGGAGGCACCCCCCCAGTAGGGACAGACTGACACCTCATTCAACCGGGTACTCCTCTGAGACAAAACTTTCAGACGAACTATCAGACAGCTGAATATGTGATCTCACGAAAATCCGCTGTTCTGCAGCCACCGCTGCTGACACCCAGCCAAACAGGGTCTGGAGTGGACCTCTAGTAAACTCCAACAGACCTGCAGCTGAGGGTCCTGTCTGGTAGAAGGAAAACTAACAAACAGAAAGGAC
>NW_026652277.1:33351506-33375248 GCF_009828535.3 Hylobates moloch
CACTGCTCATCATTACCTGTATAATTATATCAGAGATGCCAATCCTTGCCTTCCACTAACCTTCCAAGAGAGCTTGTGGTAATTTGTTACATAAGCAATAGAAAATTAACACACCCCTGTTGCAAACATGGCCATCTGAGATCTGCGGGTAGACACATTTCCCTCTTTGATATCAGCCTGGAAAAGCTCATCAATTTTAAGAAGCCATAAGATTAGATTAGGTTTACCTGGATAATCCAAGCTAATCTCCCCATCCCAAGACCTTTAACTGAATCATATCTACAAAATCCATTTTTTCCCTGTAAAGCAACATATTTCTAGATTCCAGGGATTGGAAGTGGACTTCTTTGAGGGCCATTATTCTGCCTACCAGGCAGAGGATGATTCCCCCAAAGTGAATCAAGTATATCATCTCCCTGGATAAGCTGAATTTAGAATATGGTACTTTGTGAAAATGTAATATAGAATCAGGCTGGCTTGCAGAGACACACACACAGAGAGAAGTAGAGGAAAGTGATGCCCTGTGACCCCTAGACATTGATAGGGTGACCTTTGGACATTCCAGATGTTGCTCCAGGCCTGCTATGGCCCTCTGACACTAGAACACTGGCTCTCCATAATGTGACAACTGCTCTTCCCACCTGCCCATCTAAACGTTTAGAAGCTGGGACAAAGAGTAAGCACAGAGTGGTTGCCAGATGGTATTAAGAAAGATCTCCTGACTGTATGGAGTTTATCCCAAAGTGCTTTCAGTATTTCATGGAGCCATATGCTCAAAATATGATGGAAGCTCATAAGTGGATACCACATTTCCAAATTCATTAGGGCCTTGAAAACAAGGTGGTAGTGGCTATAATTCCCTTAAATGCTGGGTCTCCATATGTGAGAGATGATTAAACAGAAAAATGAATAAAAGGGTGTATTAAAGGGAAAAAAGATATTCAATATTATTTGTCCATACTGTTGATTGTGTATACACCTTTCAATTCCATCTCATCTTTCTTGACAAATCCTTTTTGGGGGGTGACTGATAATTTTATTTTGGGATTGATAACAGGTTTTTCATTTTATTTATTTATTTTTTCTATTTCAATAGGTTTGGGGGAACAGTTGGTGTTTGGTCACATGAATAAGTTCTTTGGTGGTGATTTCTGAGATTTTGGTGCACCCATAACTTGAGCAATGTACACTGTACATAATGACTAGTTTTTTATCCCTGACCTCCCTCCCACCCTTATCACTGAATCCTCAAAGTCCATTGCATCATTCTTTTGTCTTTGTGCCCTCATAGCTCATCTCCTACTTATGAGTGAGAAAATATGATATTTGGTTTTTCATTCCTGAGTTACTTCACTTAGAATAATGGTCTCCAATTCCACCCATCTTGCTGCCAATGCCATTATTTAGTTCCTTTTTACGGCTGAGTAGTATTCCATAGTGTTTGTGTGTGTATGTGTTTTCTTTAGTCAATGATTGGTGGGCATTTGGGCTGACTCCATATTTTTGCAATTGTGAATTGTGCTGCTATAAACGTGTGTGTAAGCATCTCTTTCTTATAATGACTTCTTTTCCTCTGGGTAGATACCAAGTAATGGAATTGCTGGATCAAATCGTAGATTTTCTTTTAGTTCTTTAAGGAATCTCCTCACTTTTTTCCATAGTGGTTATACTAGTTTACATTCCAACCAACAGTGTCAAAGTGTTCCCTGTTTACCGTATCCACACCAACAGGTATTTATTTTTTATTTTTCCATTATGGCCATTCTTGAAGTAGTAGGGAGGCATCACATTGTGGTTTTGATTTGCATTTCCTTGATCATTAGCGATATTGAGCATTTTTTCATATGTTTGTTGGCCATTTGTTTATTTTCGTTTGAGAATTGCCTACTCACGTCCTTAGCCCACTTTTGAATGAGATTGTTTTTCTCTTGCTGATTTGTTTGAGTTCTTTGTAGATTATTGATATTAGTCCTTTGTCACATGTATAGATTGCCAAGATTTTCTCCAACTCTGTGGGCTGTCTGTTTAATCTGATAATTATTTCTCTTGCTGTGCAGAAGCTTTTTAGTTTAATTAAGTCTCATCTATTTATCGTTGTTTTTGTTGCATTTGCTTTTGGGTTTTTGGTCATGAAGTCTCTGCCTAAGCCACTGTCTAGAAGGGTTTTTCCAATGTTATCTTCTAGAGTTTTTATGATTTCAGGTATTTGATTTAAGTATTTGATCCAGCTCAAGTTGATTTTGTGTAAGTTAAGAGATGAGGATCCTGTTTCATTCTTCTACATGTGGCTTGCCAACTATCCCAGCACCATTTGTTGAATAGGGTGTCCTTTCCCCACTTTATGTTTTTGCTTGCTTTGTCAAAGATCAGTTGGCTGTAAGTATCTGGGTTTATTTCTGAGTTCTCTATTCTGTTCCGTTGGTCTACAAGCCTGTTTTTATACCAGTACCATGCTGTTTTGGTGACTATAGCATTATAGTATAATTTGAAGTTGGGTAATGTAATGCTTCCAGGTTTGTTCTTTTCCTTTAGTCTTGCTTTTGCTATGTGGGGACTTTTTTGGTTCCATATGCATTTTAGATTGTTTTTACTAGTTCTGTGAAGAATTACAGTGCTATTTTGATGGGAATTTCAATAAATTTATAGATTGCTTTTGGCAGTATGGTCATTTTAACAATATTGATTCTACCCATTCATGAGCAGGAGATGTGTTTCCATTTGTTTGTGTCATCTATGATTTTTTCAGCAATGTTTTGTAGTTTTCCTTGTGGAGGTATTTCACCTCCTTTGTTAGGAATATTCCAAAGTATTTAAATTTTTTTGCAGCTATTGTAAAAGGGGTTGAGTTCTTGATTTGATTCTCAGTTTGGTCACTGTTGGTATATAGCAGGGCTACTGATTTGTGTACATTACTTTTGTATCCTGAAACTTTGCTGAATTCATTTACCAGTTCTAGGAGCTTTTTGGATGAGTCTTTAGGGTTTTCTATGTATACAATCATGTCATCAGCAAACAGCAACAGTTTGACTTCCTCTTTACTGGTTTGGATGCCCTTTATTTGTTTCTCTTATCCGATTGCTCTGTCTAAGACTTGCAGTACTGTCTTGAATAGAAGTGGTGAAAGTGGGCACCCTTGTCTTGTTCCAGTTCTCAGGGGAAGGCTTTCAACTTTTTCCCATTCAGTATTATGTTGGCTGTGGGTTTGTCTTCAATGGCTTTTATTACCTTAAGGTATATCCCTTTTATGCCAATTTTGCTGAGGGTTTTAATCAGAAAGGATGCTAGATTTTGTCAAATGCTTTTTCTGCATCTATTGACATGATCATGTGATTTTTGTTTTTAATTCTGTCTATGACTTGTCTCACATTTATTGACTCGTATATGTTAAACCTTCCCTGCATCCCTGGTATGAAACCCACTTTTCATGGTGGATTATCTTTTGGATATACTGTTGGATTCAGGTCACTAGTATTTTGTTGAGAATTTTTGTATCTATGTTCATCAGAGATACTGGTCTGTAGTTTTCATTTTTGTTAAGTCCTTTCCTGGTTTTGGTATTGGGGTGATACTGGCTTCACAGAATGACCTGGGGAGGATTCCCTCTTTCTCTATCATTTGGAATAGTGTCAATAGGATTGGTACCAATTCTTCTTTGAATGTTTCATAGAATTCAGCTGTGAATCCGTCTGGTCCAGGGCTGTTATTGGTCTGTTCAGAGTTTCTATTACTTCCTGGTTTAATCTAGGACGGGTGTATCTTTCCAAGAATTTATCCATCTCCTCTAGGTTTCCTAGTTTATGCACAAAAACGTGTTCATAGTAGCCTTGAATGATCTTTTGTATTTTTGTGGTATTGGTTGTAATTTTTCCCATTTCATTTCTAATTGAGCTTATTTGGATCTTCCCTCTTCTTTTCATGGTTCATCTTGTCAATGGTCTATCAATATTATTTTTCAAAGAAACAGCTTTTTAAAATATATCTTTTTTTGTTTGTTTCAGTTTCATTTAGTTCTGCTCTGATCTTGGTTATTTCTTTTCTGCTGGGTTTGGGTTTGGTTTGTTACTGTTTCTCTAGCTCCTTGAGGTGTGATTTGAGATTGTCTCTCTATTTGTGTTCTTTCAATCTTTTCGATGTGGACATTTAATGAATGCTATGAACTTTCCTCCTGGTATCACTTTGCTGTATCCCAGAGGTTTTGATAGGTTGTATCACTGTTATCATTCAGTTCAAATAACTTTTTAATTTCCATCTTGATTTCACTGTTGGCCCAATGACCATTCAGGAGCAGATAATTTAATTTTCATGTACTTGCATGGTTTTGAGGGTTCCTTTTGGAGTTTATTTCAAATTTTATTCCACTGTGGTCTGAGAGAGTACTTGCCATAATTTCAATTTTCTTAAATTTATTGAGACTTGTTTTTTCACGTATCGTATGGTCTACCTTAGAGAATGTTCCATGTGCTGATGAATAGAATGTATATTCTGCAGTTGTTGGGTAGAATGTTCTATAAATATCTGGTAAGTCCATTTGTTGTAGGCTATAGTTTAAATCCATTGTTTCTTTGTTGACTTTCTGTCTTGATGACCTGTCTAGTGCTGTCAGTGGAGTATTGAAGTCTCCTACTATTATTGTATTGCTGTCTATCTCATTTCTTAGGTCTAGTAGTAATTGTTTTGTAAATTTGGGACCTCCAGTGTTAGATGCTTATATATTTAGGATTGTGATATTTTCCTGTTGAAATAGTTCTTTCTTTTATCATTATATAATGTACCCCCTTGTCTTTTTTAACTTCTGTTGCTTTCAAATTTGTTTTGTCTGATATAACAATAGCTACTCTTGCTTGCTTTTGGTTTTCATTTGCATGGAATATCTTTTTCCACCCCTTTACCTTAAGTTTATGTGAGTCCTTATGTGTCAGGTGAGTCTCTTGAAGACAGTAGATACTTTGTTGGTGAATTCTTATCCATTCTGCCATTCTATATATTTTAAGTGGAGCATTTAGGCCATTTACATTCAACGTTAGTATTCAGATGTGAGGTGCAATTCTATTCATCATGCCATTGTTGCCTGTATACTTTGGTTTTTTTTTTCATCGTGTTGTTGTTTTATAGGTCCTGTAAGGTTTATGTTTTGAAGAGGTTCTGTTTTAATGTGTTTCCAGGATTTGTTTCAAGATTTAGAGCTCCTTTTAGTAGTTCTTTTAGTGCTGGCTTAGTAATGATTAATTCTCTCAGCATTTGTTGAAAAAGACTGTAACTTTCCTTCATTTATGAAGCTTAGTTTTGCTGGATACAAAATTCTTGGCTGGTAATTGTTTACTTTAAGGAGACTAAAGAAAGGACCCCAATCTCTTCTAGCCTGTAGGGTTTCTGCTGAGAAATCTGCTGTTAATCTGACAGGTTTTCCTTCATAGGTTACTTGATGCTTTTGCCTCACAGCTCTTATGATTCTTCCCTTTGTCTTGACTTTAGATAACCTGATGACTATGTGCCTAGGCAGTGATCTTTTTGTGATGAATTTCTCAGGTGTTCTTTGAGCTTCTTATATTTGGATATCTAGGTCTCTAGCAAGGCCAGGGATGTTTCTCTTGCTTATTCCCTCAAATATGTTTTGCAACTTTTAGATTTCTCTTCTTCTCCAAGAACACCAGTTATTCTGAGGTTTGGTCATTTAACATAATCACAAATTTCATTCAGACTTTGTCCTTTTTTAAAAATTCCTTTTTCTTTTTATTTGTTGAATTGTGTTAATTTAAAAGCCTTGTTTTTCAGAAGTTCTTTTTTCTACTTGTGTGATTCTATTGCTGAGACTTTCCAATACATTTTTCAATTCTCTCTGTCCTTCGTTTTCAGAAGTTTTAATTGTTTTTCTCTTATCTATTTCACTAGATATTATCCCATTTACACCCTGTATTGTTTTTTTGATTACTATAAGTTGGACTTCACCTTTCTCTGGTGCCTCCTTGATTGGTTTGATAATCAACCTTCTGTTTTCTTTTTATGGCAATTCAGAGATTTCATCTTGGTTTGGATCCATGGCTGGTAATCTAGCAGGATCTTTTGGGGGTGTTGAAGAATCTTATTTTGTCATATTACCAGAATTGTTTTTCTGGTTTCTTCTCATTTAGGTAGATTACATCGGAGGGAAGATCTAGGACTCAAGGGCTGCTGTTCAAATTCTTTTGTCCTATAGGATGCTCCCTTGATATGGTGCTCTCCCCTTTTCCCAAGGGATGGGGCTTCCTGAGAGCTGAACTGTAGTTATTGCTTTTTCTCTTCTGGATCTAGCAACCCAGTGGAGCTACCTGGCTTTGGACTGGTACTGGGGAGGATATTCAAAGAGTCCTGTGATGTGATCCATCTTCAGGTCTCTTGGCCATGGATACCAGCACCTTCTTCAGTGGAGGTAGCAGGAGAGTGAAGTGGATTCTGTGAGGGTCCTTGGATGTATTTTTCTTAAGTGTGCTGGTTTTGTGTTGGTTGGCCTCTAGCCAAGAGGTGATGATTTCAAGAGTGCCTCAGCTATGGTAGTCTAGGGAGGATCAGGTGGTGGGCAGGACCATAGCACCCCCAATAGATTACGTCCTTTTCTTCAGCTACCAGGCTGGGTAGAGAAAGACCATCAACTAGGGGCAGGGTTAGACATGTCTGAGCTTAGACTCTCCTTGGTCAGGGCTTGCTGTGGCTGATTTGGGGGATGAGGGTGTAGTTCCTAGGCCAATGGAGTTATGTTCCCAGGGGGATTACAGCTGTCTCTGCTGTGTCACACAGGTCATCATGGGAGTGGGGGAAATCTGGCAGCCACAGGCCTCACACAGCTCCCATGCAGCCCACAGTCTGAAGGGCCAGTCTCACTCCCACCATGAACCCCCAACAAAAATGTGTTAATTTCCCTCCAGTCAGCTGGTGAGCAGAGCTGAGAAATTGCCCCAGGCTATAAGCCCCCCAACTGAGAAAGCAAGCTGGCTCACATTTCCTCTGCTGTCCCACAGAGCCTGAAGCAGCAGTCTACCTCCTTCAAAGGGTCTGTGGATTCTATCTGCTTTCCTGGTATGTCCCTGCAGTAGTTCTTGGAGCAAAAGTTCACAATGTGGGTCTCCATGAACTGCTCTGTTCATCTAAGTAGCAGGTCCAAGTTAGTCCTGCCTCCTATCCTCCTCCATTTTGCCTCCTGATGACCCATTTTTCTTGATACATCTTAACAAAATATCTTTCTTTCAAGGTTTCCTCACCCTAAAAGTAGAAGTCATTTATTTAATTTAATCAACAAATATCTGAGCACTCACTCTGTGCCAGGCATTGAGTTAAGAGCTGAGAATGCACAGTGAAAAGACGGAGTAGGGTCTTCCTCCTTTGAATTCCACGTCGAACTCTTCTCCTGGCACGACCACTTCCTGCTTCCCAGGAGGGTTCTCTGTCTTGTCTACCTGACCACAGCCAATCCCACTGCTAATCTGTAAACCCTTAAAGAGGAGACACCGGATCTTCTGGATTATGGGACTGCTCATAGAACAGTGCCTGTCCTAACATAAATGAGCATAAGAATTCAACAATCACTCATTAAACACCTACTGTATACAAGGAACTAGGTACAGTGATGATATAAATGAAATTTAAGAACATCCCTGACTAGAAATTTCCAGTAGAAATTGGGAGACTGATCTCTACACTAAATATTGAGGGCAACAAAAGGGAACAGACCCCAAACCACAGGAGGCATGCGAGTATGACAGGGATGCAGAGACATAAAGCATGACAGTGAGATGGAGTTAATATACCTCCACGAGGGTGACCTTGTCCTGGGTCTCAAATTTTGGGTAGGATTTGAATGGGCCAGAGGGACAGAAAAGATGAGAAAGAGCATGATGAGCAAGAGCTTGAATGAGGAATGGATTCCTCTTTGGAGGACCACAGAGATACATGCTTCTAAAGAGCACAGGCCCTGTATTGGAAAATGGGGAGGAGTAGGTGGATAAGAAGGTTGAAGCCAGATTATGAAGCCTTGAATGCTGAACATCAGATCTGGGGCTATATTCTTACCTTGATACATTTCAGAAGCAACTGAAATCGCAGGACCTTCCTTGCTTCTCTATTGGGTGAATGTTTCTCAGTCTTGGTGTGAGTCTCAGTGCCTACGTCGTTAAAGCTTACTAAAGTGTTCCCTTTGCAACTCTAGAGAGATATGTCCTTTATGTTGACATGTTCCTGTTGACAGACTGCATCTGATTAAATAGTTGCCTGTGCAATGCCTCCAAGTGTGGATAAAAGAAAAATCAAACTCATAATCTTGGACAGCCGTGCGTAGAATAGTTACATTGATCAAACAGCAATAGAAATGATCCAGTGAGGATTTGTCTGAATTTCCCACATTTTTAAAAAATCTACCACAAATACCTGTTCATCTACAATGCCTCCCCTGAGGCTTTCATTCTGAATAGTACCTCTGTCTCTGCTCCCAAAGCACTAACTGATCCCTGTGATAGCGCACTTCCCAGCCAGGCTGATATGTAGACTTGGCCGCCTGTGTATCTTTTCCCCATAGACTGTGAGCTTCCTTTCATGAATAATAATTGTAGCTAGCATTTAGTAGGGTGCTCCTACCTGCTAAACTCTATGATAAGTGCTTTATATAGATTATATCATTTATTCACTAAACAGTCCTTTAAAATGGTGCTATATTCACTAAACAGTCATTTGAAATGGTGGTATTATTCTTCTTCATCTTATAGGTAAACAAACTAAGGCAAAAAAAAGTGAAATAATAAGTGCCAGTACACAGAGCTAGTAAAGAATAGGGTCTGCCAGTTCCCAAAAGGCATACTATCACCATTGCCCCATACTGCCTCTGGCACAGATAGAGGTAATGTCTTATTCATCACTGCCATCCACTGGACCTAGCTTAGTGCCTGACACACAGAGGGGCTCAGTCAATGCTGATTGGTTTGAGGTGGAGCAAAAATGCTTAGCAGAGTGAGCACCTTTGCTGTGATTGAGTATCTGATTCTCTATGAAGAGAAGGGGAGTCCTGAGTCAAACACATTCCTCTGGCTCCTGGTTCTCATCTTTATTTGCCCTGCTGCTTTGCTCCTCCTCCTTCCTAACTGCACCATTTGGATTCAGAGCTGGAGCTTAATGCACACAAAGGGAAAACAGAACTTTGAATGACCACTGTGGTACTAAGAGACGAGAAACAAGAAAATTGACAGACGAGGAGGAGAAGTGACAAAGTGAGGAGAAGAGAAAGTGATTAAGCTTTATCACTTTAACTTAATATTTAACCTAATGAAAACAAAATCTTATCTGAAATTGGAAAAATCAATGTATTGATTGCTGGTTCATTGCCCTCTTCTTTATGATTTGACAGTCTGAGAACAATCTAATGGGTGTGGCTTAAAGACCTAGATCATGTGTGGAACTGGAATTGGGTGCTATTCAAGCAAAAAAATAAATAAATACCTGTACAATACACCTGCTATATGCACTTGAGCAGGGAAGAAATCCACAAGGACTCACCTGTCTCCTGGTCTGCAGAGAAGACAGAATCAACATGAGCACAGAAGGAAAAGTAAGCAAAAAATATATTACTGTTGGTAATATATTCTCTTCAGTATAACAAAGAAAGTAATACAGTATTTGATGAATAATTTAAAATTCATATCTAAATTAGAAATGATACACTAAAATATGATATGCAATATATGCTACAATATGTAATGTATACTGAACTACAGTGGAAATAAGCTATTCCTAAATACCTTCAAAAAGAATTGTATAGAATCTGTATCTATTAAGTGTTTATTTCCTACATTAAAGACATTTGCAGTAAAGTGATAGTTTATTCCAAGCTAATCATGATTAATTTGTAAAGCCAAAGTTAGAAATGTCTTTCATCAAGAAGTTTTCTTTATATTAAGGTACCATAATTTAAATGTATTATTATTTGTATTTATTTTTTGTGAACACAAGAAAGTTAAGTCTGATGAAAGTTTTATGAGATGATTTGATTTAGAAGACTTTGAAATGCCCTTTTAACCTTGACATAAAATACTTTACAAAATGCTCATTGGTCTCACAGCATTAGAATCATCAAGGTTAAGCAAGACAACATCAACATTGAAATTCTGATTTAAAAAGGTCTAGTAGGACACAATTCAGGCAATTTCCAGAGTAATCCTATGGAACAGTATCTTCCCCATATAAAAGTCAATATGGCTTTACAGAAAATTCATAATACAATTTGAATCACTTATTAGCACTAGGAACACAGATATTTGGTTTTGCCTTCCATAAATCTCTTAATTGTTCAATGTGTTTATAGGTGCACAAAAATGCATGTGGTAATACAATATAATCAATTGATATTTTAATTGCCTAATTACAAGAATTTGTGCAACTATTTCAAGTCCTTTTTTGTGTTAGGAGTGTATTACACAGTAAAATATCTCACTATGATAACTCAATTTAAAGGCTCTCAGGCTTCTCTATACACTCTGTGACAAAACAGGTTCATATCAATAAGACTGGCTGGAAATCACGTGAGTGGCCCATTGTTACTGTTCTTATTCCACCTCACTTTACTTTCATTCATTACTGATTAATATGTACATTCCACTAGAAAACAATTAGCAAAAAAATTAAATTTACCAAACTCAACTTAAAAGCAATAATGAGTTCCTAGAGCAAAAGTATAAACCAATCATATTAATGAAAATAATAACTGATGAAAGAGACAATTATTCCTCCCCTCTTGGGCACAACATCAATAACTTAGCTTGTTGTCAGCATTTCATTTATGTTTATCCATCCTGCATTATATTCTCCTCAAATGCTAAACGGTGACAATACTAACATCTATTTCATAAAGTAGCTGTGTTGTGATAATTCAACAAATTAATACTATAAAGAACTTAAAATCATATTTGGTATCTAGAAATGTCAATAAATATTAGCCACTATTATTATTGTTGCTATTTAACTTTTTGCTAACTTTTTACTGCCACCGAGTAGTGAAAACATAAGGCTAGATTCATCTTTATTCTCTGGAAAGCCAGCTTTGAGACTTTAGAGAAATTAGTTAATCACTGAGTCAACGGATCCTCAATTATTTCATCTGTAAAATAAAGCCAATAATTCAATAGTACTATCCTGGTACCATCCCTACGAGATTTTAAAATAATGCATGTTGTTTATAGCAGCACAATTTGCAATTATAAAAATACAGAACCAACCTAAATGCCCATCAACAAATGAGTAGATAAAGAAAATATGGTGTATACCATGGAATACCACTCAGCCATTAAACAGAATAAAATAAAATAATGGCCTTTGCAGCAACTTAGATGGAGCTGGAGACCATTATTCTAAGTAATTCAGAAATGGAAAACTAAACATCATATGTTCTTATTTATAAGAGGGAGTTAAACTATGAAGATGCAAAGGCATAAGAATGATATCATGAACTTTGGGAACTCGAGGGGGAAGGTTGAAAGGAGAGGTGAGGGATAAAAGATACATATTGGGTGCAATGTACACTGCTTGAGTGAAGGGTGCACCAAAATCTCAGAAATCACCACTAAAGAACTTACCCAGGTAACCAGAAAATACCTGCACCCCCAAAACTATTGAAATTAAAAATAAATTTTATAAATAAATATAATGCAAATAACTGACCGAGCACAGGCCACAATGTGCCTGTCACATCATAGGCACCTGATAATCAGGAGCTCCTACTATTAGTACTTTACTTCCAAGTATTCTGATATTTATTTTGGCATTGATCATGCTGAACATCCTGCAAAGTTGAATAATTTGACAAATAAATAATGACAATGAATTGTCAGAAGAATAAATTTCAATTGAATTTTTATCATAATTGCAATTTTGTTGATTCTCTCTGGGAAGAGTTCTGTGAATTGTACATGCTTAACCACAATGAAGACAGATATTACAGTTCACTGCCAAGCACTGGAAATTATGTGTTCATCTTTTTTTTTTTTTTTTTTTTTTTTTTTACTTTTTTCAACACTCGTTTGCAACTTAGCTTTGAGAGCCTGTACTGTTATCTGATCTATGTGTAGAGACTCCTTCCAGCTTTGATTTTAGCCCAAAATTACAAAGGTTAGAGTTGGTTGTGTGTGTGTGTGTGTGTGTGTGTGTGTGTGTGTATACATTCAGACCTACACATACATATTTCAAAATTAGAGACACTGTGTGTTTGAATTTCTAGCTAGAAGAGCTTATCCATAGATGTCATCTTTTATTTTTAAGGACATCTATGGATAAGCTCTTCTAGCTAGAAATTCAAACACACAGTGTCTCTAATTTTGAAATATGTATGTGTAGGTCTGAATGTATACACACACACACACACACACACACACACACACAACCAACTCTAACCTTTGTAATTTTGGGCTAAAATCAAAGCTGGAAGGAGTCTCTACACATAGATCAGATAACAGTACAGGCTCTCAAAGCTAAGTTGCAAACGAGTGTTGGAAAAAGTAACACACAGAAGTGGTGGAGAGAGAAAATTAAAAGAGGAGAATAGGAAAAAAGAGAGAGAAAGAGATGTCACCCCAGGCAGGAAGATAAATATATCCTTATAAAGTCAGATCCTTTTGGCCTAAGCAGAAAATTGAGAAAGAAAGCAGTGTATTTTATGTGAACAGACACTGACTCTGTTAGCAAAATGAAGGTGACTTAGAATTTGATGTACCAGCCAATAATCGTGGGTGAAGAGATGTTTTCAGCACAGCATTAGGAAATGTCAAGATTAAACAACTTTGGAGAAAAACAACAACAACAACAACATAAGGATGGCTTTAATGAATATATTCCATTTTATCTCAGTGTGTTATTATAGTTAACTGTTTATCTTTCCTTATGTTATTCCTTTTTTAAAATATATTTTTTTCTCTTTATAAATCAGAGGTGATCATTTCTATAGAGCACTTGTTAGGTACCAAACATGGGACTAGATGTTGCATGTACAAAGATGAAATGACACAATATCTGACTGCAAGCGTGGGAAAACGCTGGTACCATCTCTCTGTTTGCTTTTCTAGGTAATCAAATGCAAAGCAGCTGTGCTATGGGAGTTAAAGAAACCCTTTTCCATTGAGGAGGTGGAGGTTGCCCCTCCTAAGGCCCATGAAGTTCGTATTAAGGTGAAATACATCTTTCCATTTGTATTTAAGTTTTAAAAACTCAGAAAAGTTAAAAAACGGAAACAACCAAAAATCCCGAGTCATTTTTATATGATCATCCAGAAAATAGAATATACTTGTTGTCAAAGAAAAGTATAAATTTCTAAATTTTAAAAAAGTGCATACAGGGTAATTCCAGTAAAATACAAAAGAATTTATGTGTTTGTTCAGAAAAAAAATTTCAAAGGGATATATATCAAGACTTCAAAATCAATTAGCATTATATATTTTTATGTATTAATTTGCAATTTCTACTTCTATTTTTTAAAAGCATGCATTGTTGTATATTATTTAAGACTTAACTATTTCAGGATCAGTTACTTCACAGATTATTCTAAATTGTTTACTTCAAGAATGGAAGGTAAAGGAGGGTTTCAGCTTGGTTAACCTTGAGGATAAACTGAATATTTCATATTTGGGATAGTAGGGATTATTAGCAAAGCCCTCGAAAACATTTTGGAAGCCCAATTTCAGGAAACTGGGATTTTTAAATTCACCTGAGACTCATAATCTTTTCTAAACATCTTCTCTTCACTCTGTAGATGGTGGCTGTAGGAATCTGTGGCACAGATGACCACGTGGTTAGTGGTACCATGGTGACCCCACTTCCTGTGATTTTAGGCCATGAGGCAGCCGGCATCGTGGAGAGTGTTGGAGAAGGGGTGACTACAGTCAAACCAGGTACAGGATTCACACTCAGGGAACATGCTGGTTCACCATCCTAAGATTTCCCAGCCTGGATGAGGAAACAGGCAATGAGGGACGAAAGGGCTTGAACAAGATCACCGCACAGCCAGGACTTCAGGGGTTTCCTCTTTCCCTCTCTTCCTGCCTGACTCAAGCATGTATGTCTTTAGGCACACATGTATTCTACCCTTCAACAATCATGTACTGAGCATCTGCTAGATGCCAGGCACCAGGTTGGAGCCTGGAGATATGTGAGGATCACAAGAGACACAGTGCCTACCAGTGTGGCATTCATAATCTAGTAACTTCCGTGTTAGTGTTGGTGAACACGGTCTTCTGTCAGGGCCCAGACAACTAGAAATGGGAGGAGGGAAAAAAAGTAAGTATGGAAACTGTTCTGTGCTGAGTTCACAAAATGGAGGCTACATGGCAACGGCTGAATAAACATGACCTTTTCTTAGGTGACCTATGCAGCCCCTTCACCAATTTCCTCTTCCAACATGGTCTCTCTTCCTGAGCATGGAATCAATGAAACAGACTAGGTAAAAGGAAATGAAAGAAGCACAGAAGGAGCCATCCATCATCAACAATGTTCGCCTTATTACCTTCAGCCATGCTTAGATGTGACTGGTTAGGGATTACTAATTATAAAGGGAGAAAAACTAGGACACTTCTATACCATCATTTTCACATAAATTTTACCTATAAAATGTTATGGGCCAACCATTTTTCTTGGTCTTGCGGAATAGACAGCATAGGTAATTAAAAATAAAAATTATGTTTAATTCTAAAAAAATCACTTTTTTTTTTTTTTGAGATGGAGTCTCGCTCTGTTGTCCAGGCTGGAGTGCAGTGGCACGATCTCAGCTCACTGCAATCTCCACCTCCCGGGTTCATGCCATTCTCCTGCCTCAGCCTCCCGAGTATCTGGGACCACAGGTGCCCACCACCACACCCAGCTAATTTTTTCTATTTTTAGTAGAGACGGGGTTTCACCATATTAGCCAGGATGGTCTCAATCTCCTGACCTCATGATCTGCCTGCCTCGGCCTCCCAAAGTGCTGGAATTACAGTCTAAAAAAATCACTTTAGGCACTAGGTTGGACCTGCCACTTTACCAAATACTTATTTGAACTGTGAACAGAAAAATAAAATGAACTGTCCAATTTGGGTTTCAGCTCCTACTAATTTATTTAGTAGTAATAAATTAATAACTACTAAATAATAACTAATAACGACTAAACTATTAAATAATACTAATAATAACTAATTAGCTAGTAATAAGTTAATAACAAAATGACACCCTTACTTTTTACCCATGCTCCCTCCACTACAACAGGAAAAGTAGATAATTCACAAATTATCAGCTAAAAACATTTCAAAGTCAGTTCTTATCCTAAAAGTGCCTAACTTATTGTGGAGGGTTGAAATTTCCAGAGGAATTTCTGGAATTGTTCTTTGTCCCATTTTTGACAGTTTTCCTCAAAAAAAGAACTAAGATCATTTTAAAAGCATTCATTTCTTAATAAAGCTAAACCTAGTCACTTTGAAAAGAATTAGTTCAAAATTCTCATTTTTATTGTATATCAAACTATAACAAAAAACAGGTCTTACCAATATCTAGTGGAACTATTATACCCTACTTTCAACTAAAATTTATATTTATACTTACAGTAAGATTTAAATAGTTAAGGATTAAATTAAATGTTTGTAAAGCCTCCAGGAGAAATTGGTACACTACATAAAAGTAACTATTAATACAGTGGAAGCAATTTTTCTAATCCATGTTGTTTCCCATATTTGCATTTCCTCTTTAGGAATCTTCAGGCACTTATAAGCCCAAACTGGAAACAAGGCTGTGGCAGGCAATGACAAATGACATAGTTGTGATTGGACTGTATTTCTTGGAGACTTTTAAAGACACATGTTTCTAATGTTTTAAAGACATGTGAGCTTTATGTTTTTGCTCTATTAATACCTGGATAGAAATTGTAAAAGAATTTGTTTTATCCCTCTCCAGGTGATAAAGTCATCCCACTCGCTATTCCTCAGTGTGGAAAATGCAGAATTTGTAAAAACCCGGAAAGCAACTACTGCTTGAAAAATGAGTAGGTTTCTGATGCTCTCCCTGCGCAGACATTGAGTTTGCACATTAGTTATGCTCCCGTCTCATGCCTTTGTGTGTCTTTGTATTACACTGCCCAGTGTGAGCAATCCTCAGGGGACCCTGCAGGATGGCACCAGCAGGTTCACCTGCAAGGGGAAGCCCATCCACCACTTCCTCGGCATCAGCACCTTCTCACAGTACACAGTGGTGGATGAAAATGCAGTAGCCAAAATTGATGCAGCCTCACCCATGGAGAAAGTCTGCCTTATTGGCTGTGGATTTTCAACTGGTTATGGGTCTGCAGTCAATGTTGCCAAGGTAAGAATGACAATGGGTGATAAGAACAGTTACACACAGACTGTCAGGAACCCAAAGGGAAGCAATTTCTCACAAGAATCGAAGATTATTTTTGTAGATTTTGAATGTCGACTAAGAATAGAAACACAGGCCGGGCGCGGTGGCTCACGCTTGTAATCCCAGCACTTTGGGAGGCCGAGGCGGGCGGATCACGAGGTCAGGAGATCGAGACCACGGTGAAACCCCGTCTCTACTAAAAATACAAAAAATTAGCCGGGCGTGGTGGCGGGCGCCTGTAGTCCCAGCTACTCGGAGAGGCTGAGGCAGGAGAATGGCGTGAACCCGGGAGGCGGAGCTTGCAGTGAGCCGAGATTGCGCCACTGCACTCCAGCCTGGGCGACAGAGCGAGACTCCGTCTCAAAAAAAAAAAAAAAAAAGAATAGAAACACAGTCCAGAAAGAATTGAGAGCACATGCCAGAAATTTCACGTGTTTATCAGATTAAAAAGTTGTTGAGAGTTTAGAAAATGTAAAGATGTCATTTTCAATAATTGCTCTTCTGTATTTGCTCTTTATGAGATCATGAAATATTAGGCCTGAGAACTCATTTAGTAATTCATTCCACAATTAGAGAGCACCAACACATGCCTCAAGCACCACAGGTTCTGCTATGTTCTGAAAGAGCAAAAGTAAATGAAATGAAGCGTTTGCCCTTGAGGAGCAGCTAGTCTGTGGATCCTCTACTCCCAGAATTAGGATCAACAGTAGAGTCCAAAACCTTACCTGATGCACTTCCAAACCAAGGCTCACCCACTCTGTGGAGTCTTAGACGGAAAGTAGTGACGCTTCAGTGATGCGTAATTCACTCATTATGACATTTCACTGCTAAAACTAACTCCCCTGGCATGAACACACACAAGTGGTAAATTTCAAGCAGAAATTCTTTAAAGACTCCTCATCTGAGTAGGCTGAAAATCTAGTAGTATTCTTTATTTTATGAAACTGAGGTCCAGAGATATAAAGATATTTGCCCAGTCTCACTGCTGGTTAATATGGGAGCTGAGACTAAAATATCTTTTACAAATCTCCTGCTGAATCTTAGATCACGATAGATAATTATTAGCACTTTTAAATAACAGTCACAAGCCTTGTATTTTTCTAAGTAAGTTAGAAAATGGTGTTGTCCCCCATAGTATTGCATACCACTTTGTGAATGAATGAATGAATAGACACCCTTAAGGGAATATAAGAATGAGATTATTTGGAACAGGAAGAGCATGTCACCCAAAATGAAGGTGGACTATGGAAGACTAGGTTTAATAAATATCCCCTGGCCAACTAAAAAAATTCAGAAGGCATCTTTTCCAAATTTCTATGACTTTAGCTCTTTGTCCCTTGTTCAATTGCCTCATCTATTTTAACAGGTGATCTAAGTGAGCCTACCCAAGAACAGAAGATGAGGATACTTATAACAATAGATTTTATTATTAAAATATAATGAAATTAATATTTCATTACTGTATTATTCACTAGTGTATTTTTTAAAGCAGGGATATACTGGTCATGACTACTGAACATAAATGAACCATGGAGTTCATTACTGAGAGTTTAAGTGGAATATTTTTCAGTCTCCTGGAGTAGCCTTTTCCACTTATTTTGTTTTCCAAATATTGCCTTTGTGTATGTATGAGATACTGAAGCTGGCTATCAAGGGATTTCAGCAATCGAGAGTCCCTTCAAGATTGTAATCACTGCCATCTGGATCTCAGAGATCATCCAGTCCCCTGGTTCCCAGCCTGACCTTCCCATTGGAGTCACCTGGGGACTGAGTTCCACCTGCAGAGCTTCTTATTTAATTGGCATGGGCTGTGACCTGGACTTTGGGATATTTTTAAACCTGCCCAGATGAATCCAATATGCAGCAGTCTGAGAACCACTCAACTAGTTCAACTCCCTGAATTTAAAAATAAAGCAACTGAAGCCAAAAGAGGTTTTGATAACAGATTGAACAGAAGAGTTTGAGCAGCTCTTGATAAACACTAGGTATGGCACTTTATAAAGCTTAGGCACTTTCAAAAAACCATTGCTTAATCCATTTTTGCATTTTCTGAAAACACAGGTCACCCCAGGCTCTACCTGTGCTGTGTTTGGCCTGGGAGGGGTCGGCCTATCTGTTGTTATGGGCTGTAAAGCAGCTGGAGCGGCCAGAATCATTGCGGTGGACATCAACAAGGACAAATTTGCAAAGGCCAAAGAGTTGGGTGCCACTGAATGCATCAACCCTCAAGACTACAAGAAACCCATCCAAGAGGTGCTAAAGGAAATGACTGATGGAGGTGTGGATTTTTCATTTGAAGTCATCGGTCGGCTTGACACCATGGTATGTTCCATGACATGCCCTGAGATTTCTGCCTCTGCAACTTGGAGGATGCACTTAGGCTGCAGAATATATGTTTTCTGTATAAAGGATATTTTTAATGATGAATGGAAATTTCCCATCATCTGTTTGTTACCTGGCTTGTTTAATTTATTGTTATGAGAAATCTTTTATTCTATCAACTATGTAAACGTGTCTCAAGTCATATTTCCTCTAGAGGAAAAGCAAAGGGCTTGTTTTTCTTAACTGAGCGATTATAGATTACTTTGTTAATTTTTAGTTAAAAACTATAAGTTCAAGTACACATAAATAATACAAATTCTGTTCCCAAATTGTAATGTTTTATTTTTCTCCCACATTCTTAACAAAAATGATTTAATAATTTTGCATATGTTCTTAATAAACTCGAATTTTTTTAACATATTAGTATTTGGCCAAAAGAAATGAGCAATTTTAGGCCAACTATTGTTTTATTAACAAAAATATGCCCTAAGGAAAGTGAAGCTCAAATGCATCACTATGTTTTATCACAGAAACTGGACAGTACCTGGCACAAAACTAGAGCCCAATACTAGTAAGACTCAATACTTTGAAAAGTCAACAGAATTTTATCACCCCCCAAATTTCAAAGCTACATACTCATGGCATTGTTTATATATTACATGAGACAATGCATGTAATATACTTAGCACAGTGCAGCCTGTCATATGGTAAGCTCCCAATAAATGTCAGCTGTCTTTTTTTCTTTTTATTTGAGACAGGGTCTCACTCTGTCAATTAGGCTGAAGTGCAGTGGCATGATTATAACTCACTACAGCCTCAACCTCCTGGGCTCAAGCAATTCTCCTACCTCTCGCTCCAAAAATGCTGAGAATATAGGAATGAGCCACCACGCCCAGCCTCAGTTGGCATTATTGATATGAAATACTATTTCCAATATTGCAGTACTTACATCATCTTTGGCTTATTATGTGGTATTGCTTTCAAACAGTTACAAATATCAAAGGCAATGGGAAACACATCTCTAGCTATATTTCACCTACCCAGAATTCTCTAGAATCCTACTGAAAAAGTCTCCAGAGACCAACATGTTTCCATTGCCGAGATTTTCTAGAAGGTCCAGCAGTGTGGGTAATGGGGAGCAGCACCCTGAGATCAATGCTCTCAGCAGCCTTGACCTGGGACAAATGCCACAGATGAATGAAGTGTCAAGAGATTCCAACTTTTTCCAGGGCTATAGCTTTTCTCCTAATGTTCTTTTTCTATACCTTCCTCCATTTTCTCATGTGGAACTGGAGTGTACCTTATCTCAAGACACCAAATATCTGACAGCCACATGTTCTGAGGATGTCTGGTCTCCCAAAGGTCAGAATCCAAAATCAATGAACTAATCATTACATATCTTGGGGCAATCCTAAACCATTTTCTAACTACAGAACATGTTCAGAAAGCTGACTGGAAAAGACTTTCTGAACTGTCTTGTGAGGTTCCCAAATAATCAGTGTATTTTAATGTAAAACCTATATATATTTGGGGAGATAAAAATAATATTTAAAACATGTCCATTTGAGAAATGGACAGTAGAATAGGCATCCGTTAAAAAAAGAGACCATCAAGTGGACAAGAGACTAATTTTGGTGATATAATCATTTATCGTGTTACCCATTAAAATATGTGGTTGAAAGTAATGGGTTCAAAATGCCTATGTAATAAATCAATGAAAAATGAATTAACCAACTCACAGATTACCTAAGAATTATGTGATGAAATTGTATGCTTATATAAGGAACTGGACTTAATATATATTTGTGATGATGTCTACCACTTTATTCCTTTATTAGGAAGAATTAAGTACACTCCAATTTATTCATCTATTCTTTCATTAAAAAACCATTTTCTGGGCATTTCCTAAATCCACAGCACTATCCTATGCAAAAAAAGGGACTGAAGGAGCAAAAGACATAAGCTCTTCCCTCTACACACTCACAATCCAGTTAAGCCTATTACATGATATTGTGCATTATGAATAGGAACTATGCGACTCCACGTTAAGGATGCTAAGTGTTCACTTTATTCCAGATGGCTTCCCTGTTATGTTGTCATGAGGCATGTGGCACAAGTGTCATCGTAGGGGTACCTCCTGATTCCCAAAACCTCTCAATGAACCCTATGCTGCTACTGACTGGACGCACCTGGAAGGGAGCTATTCTTGGTGGTATGTAGTTAGGCTTCAGAGCCACATTCTCATTAACCTCAGCACATCTCCCCGTTTACAAGTGATAAGGCAAGGTTTTGAAAAGCAGATCAAAAATAAATTAAAATTCTTTTTCTATCTACAGTCTCCAAATCAACTAGATATTGAACTAATGCAGGCAGAAGGTCCCAAAATAGACATTTCTGATGTCACCATTAACAAAGACCATTCATCTCCATCTGTTTTCGTACTCGTAACTGTGTAAGGCATGGGAATTTCTAGTAAGACACAGAAATCTACAATGATATTTCATGTCTACACCCAAATTTAGAAAACTGTTAAATTTGTTCCTTTGGGCATAATATCTGTACTATGATTTCTCTGTGAGAGAGAGAATAACCAGGGACCCTTGTTTATCTGTGATTTTTTTTTAGTCTGAGCTCTGTAAAAGCTTATTGAAGTACTCTGTCTCTTATTAACCTCAGTCGTTGCAGTCTGGAAGCAGCACCTTTTCTAAACTTTCATTTATTTGGAAAATCTTCTCTTCAATTATCCTACTTACCCTAGTTGAATCTAACAATGATACCGTCTTCTTTTCAGGCTTTAAGAGTAAAGAATGTTTCCCAAAACTTGTGGCTGATTTTATGGCTAAGAAGTTTTCATTGGATGCATTAATAACCCATGTTTTACCTTTTGAAAAAATAAATGAAGGATTTGACCTGCTTCACTCTGGGAAAAGGTAGAGTTTTAGTTAGTTTTCTGTTTTGCTTTTTTTTCCACCATAGGGGATTGTCTAGCAGAAAATGAAAAGGTGGAAGGATGAGAAAAATTAAGAGTGCCTTGGTTTTTCCATTACCAGTTCAGTCTTTACATGGAGAGCTTGCAAGAGAAGTTGAAAAGGTCTGTGAGATGCTAAAAACAGTTGCTTTGCAGGCTGGGCGCGGTGGCTCACGCTTGTAATCCCAGCACTTTGGGAGGCCGAGGCGGGCGGATCACGAGGTCAGGAGATCGAGACCACGGTGAAACCCCGTCTCTACTAAAAAAATACAAAAAAATTAGCCGGGCGTGGTGGCGGGCGCCTGTAGTCCCAGCTGCTCGGAGAGGCTGAGGAGGGAGAATGGCGTGAACCCGGGAGGCGGAGCTTGCAGTGAGCCGAGATTGCGCCACTGCACTCCAGCCTGGGCGACAGAGCGAGACTCAGTCTCAAAAAAAAAAAAAAAAAAACAGTTGCTTTGTATTTCCTATTCTGCTGAAGCCAAATTATGTTGATTACAGCAAATCTGAATGATCAGAGCCACTCAGCCTTCTTTAAAAGAGAACAATCACCTTTGCCAAAAAAAAAAAGTCTTTTTAAACAGCCATAATTATGACATGGTGTCATTGAAGCCTGTGCCTACCACCTATATAAAGCTGACATTAGGTGGCTGTATATTTAAATAATTTTCAGGACATCCTCAACATTTTCATTATTGGAGTATGTGAAACTATATTTAGTTTGTTTTCTAAGTAGATATTACTAGTTTTTTCTTTTTCCTTTTTTTCTTTTGCAGTTTACAAAAAATTTTTTATCAATAAAAGTTATTATAAAAGAGAAGTATACGAAACACTATTGTGAATGTTTGGCTTACTTTTTGTCTTAAGCTTAGAAAACTCAGCCAATTCTATTTCCTGTCTCTAACACTTAACTCTCACAACCAGCTAATAAAATGAATTTTGTCACCTGCATTTACATGAGGCACAACTGGGAACAGGCAGTTATATCTAACCTCTGCCTTCTAGCTCCAGAGTCTGAGATTTTTCTGCTATCCCATTGTTATTTTCATGAGATTTTCAACTTTTAATAGTGTTTCTTTGGCACTCACAAAATTATTATAGTAGATACTTTAACCAACAACATTCTTGAGGAGGGAAAGCAACTAGCACCCAAAGAGCACCAGCTGTTCTACTAAGTGTCTTACCTGCGTTATCTTATGTGATTCCCAGGCAATGCTCAGTGTCAGTCTCAATCTCACTATCTTAGAGAAGAGAAAACTGAGACTCAGAGAAGGCATGACTTGGTCAAAATCATCAGATGGTAGGAAGGAGAGCCAGAATCCAAAGGTAGATCTTGTTGTTAGCAAATATCTCACTTCTATTAAACCACACTGCCCTTCAAGAGTGCATGGATATATGGAACACAGTAGCCATCAAAGGTTAGTTATCATTGTCATCATTATTATCATTGACATCATCATCGTGATCATCATCATCATATAGGATTGAAAAGATGATGGCAAATATAGAGATGAACAAAACCAGAAGACAGTGTTGAGCAACATAAGAAGTCATTAAGCATGCCTAAATTCACCTTATGAGAATGTCATACAGTAATATGCATATGTAAATATAATTAATCCTATCAATAAGATAAGATTAAAAATTGTAACACTCAATATTGGTAAGACTAAGGTGACTAGGCAATTTCATGTACTTTCAGTAGTAATTGATACATCCTTTTGGGAAAGCAATTTGGTAATATGTATCAGAAACCCTTAAAAAATAACTGGATCTTTTGTTCCAGCAATTCCATTTCTAGAAATCTATTCTACAGAAATAATCAACTATTCAAATATATATATGTGTTTCAGCATGTTTACTTGTTTTTGTAATATCAAACATTAGAAACTTTCTAAATTTCAACATGAGGAAAATGATTTAATAAATTCCAATCATTTATTAGAAATGAATGAAGCCATCAAAAAGAAATGACATCATTGGGAAATTCTCATGATATAATTTAGGCTCATATAATAAAGAATATAAATTTTATATACAATATCTCAAATTTTCAACAAGAGCAGTAAAACTTGTACATATGCCTAGTAAAAAGTTGA